>NW_026892764.1:0-130397 GCF_033815535.1 Pezoporus flaviventris | reverse complement strand
TGGGGATAGAGCAGCCCCGGGCTGGCTGAGGGGATGGGGAGGTGACAACGTGCCTGTTCCCAGGTTGCCAAGTATGTGTGGCACCGGAGGGACCTGCTGGCGCTCAACCTCAGCCGTGTCGACTTCCTCCTGGGTGAGTCCTGGCACCCAAGGGTGCTCTGGCTTTAACTGGGTGCTGGGGGGAGGCACCCCTGGCCTGGCCTGTGGTGCTGGGGCAGCTGGACTGGCCAGCCAAGGATGCTGCTGCCTTCAAGGGATGCTGGTGCCCCCCAAGATGCTGGTACCCCAAAGGGATGCTTTTACCCCCAAGATGCTGGTACCCCAAAGGGATGCTTTTACGCCCGAGATGCTGGTACACCACCTTGAGATGCTGGTACCTGCTGAACACGTTGGTACCTTCCCCTGGGGATGCTGGTACCTGCTGAACATGTTGATACCTTCCCCTGGGGATGCTGGTACCCCCTAAACATGTTGGTACCTTCCCCTGGGGATGCTGGTACCCCAAAGGGATGCTGTTACGCCCCCAGGGATGCTGATACCCCTCCCTGTGGATGCAGGCTGGTTTTGGGAGCCCATGGCACAATTCCCCAGCCCGGGATGCAGGGTTCGGCTGGGCTGGAGGAAGGAAGGGCTGGGAGCATCCCCCGGCTCCTATCTAAGCATTGAGGATCCGGTAGCCTGAGCCAGGAGAAGCAGTCGGTGCTGCTGGATCTGTGTGTCCTGTCCCCTGCCTTTTTTTGTTTACTGGTGGGGAAAGGATGTGCCCAGCAGTGTCATTGTCCCCAGGCCTCTTTGAGCCGGGTGACATGGTGTACGAGCTGGACAGGAACAATGAGACGGATCCGTCCCTCACCGAGATGGTGGCTGTAGCCATCAGGATGCTCCAGAAAAACCCCCGGGGGTTCTTCCTCCTGGTTGAAGGTGGGACAGGGGGAATATGGGGATGCAAAGGGGAGTGGAGGGGATGTGGGGGTCAAAAGGAGGGTGATGGGGATGCAAAGAGATGGGGATAAAGGGGGATGCAAAGTGGGGGATAAAGTGGGAAATAAGAGGGGTGATGGAGGATAAAGGAAGAGGGGTAATATTCAGGGGGGATTAAAGGAAATGCAAAGGGGGAATAAAGGAGGCACAAAGAGGGACATAAACAGTGAGATAATGGGGACCATGGAGATGTCAAGGCGGGGATAAAGGGAGTGATGGGGGAATAAAGTGGGGAATAAAGGGACAGTGGAGGATGAAAAGGGGGAGATAAAAGGGGGGATGGGGGATGCAAAAGGCATGATAAGCAGGCAATGGGGGATGTCAAGGGGGGGATAAGGGGGTGATAGGGGGATACATAGGTGGGATAAAGGGGGTTATGAGGGCTGTCAAAGGGGGATGGAGGGCGATGCTGAGCCGTGCCGGGTACCGCAGGGGGCCGCATCGACCACGGGCACCACGAGGGGAAGGCAAAGCAGGCGCTGCACGAGGCGGTGGAGCTGGACCGGGCCATCGGGCTGGCCACTCGCCTCACGTCGGTGCAGGACACGCTCAGCGTGGTCACCGCCGACCACTCGCACGTCTTCACCTTCGGCGGCTACACCCCGCGAGGGAACCCCATCTTCGGTGAGTCCGTGGTGGGCACGGGGTGAGGAGACACCACAGGGACAACGCGGGGATGTCCCCATCGCGCTGATGGTGCCGCCACCGGCAGGTCTGGCTCCGATGCAGAGCGACGTGGACCGCAAACCGTTCACCTCCATCCTCTACGGCAACGGCCCCGGCTATAAGATAGTGGCAGGGGAGCGCGAAAACGTCTCCGCTGTGGATTTCGGTGAGTGGGTTTTGGGCAAAACCCCCTGAAACCATAACAACCTGGGTAAATCAGTGCCTTTCACTGCTTATACTGATCTGGGGCTGTCTTTTACCCCAGCGCACGCTGACTACCAGGCGCAATCAGCCGTGCCCCTGCGCCAGGAGACCCACGGCGGGGAGGACGTGGCCGTCTTCGCCCGCGGCCCCATGGCCCATCTCCTGCACGGCGTCCACGAGCAGAACTACATCCCCCACGCCATGGCTTACGCCGCCTGCATCGGCTCCAACCGAGCCCACTGCAACGCTGCCGTCCGCCCCGGTGCCTCCGTGCTGCTGCCCTTCCTCGCTCTTCTCTTCCTCCTCTGCTAAAGTGCCTCTTGCAAAGCACCGAAGGGGTGTGTGTGCGAGGGGGGATTTATTTTTAATTCCTGCCTCCCTCCTCCCTTCTCTTTGGGTTTTTGTGGATGGCAGCGCCCGGGAAAGAGGAGAGCAAAAAAGAAAGACTCAGCGGAGCAAAAAAGCAGCCGCCGGCGGTTTCGTGCTGGGAGCTGCCTCTGTAAATACACGGTTCCTTCCCCTGTAATTAGCATCCTTGCCTGCCCTATCCCGATCCCACCGCGGGATTTGGGATGAGAGCCGGAGCCTCAGCGGATAAAACCCCCCTCTTTGAGCCAGACGCAGTGGGGCCGGGTCCCACATCGCTGCCCGGTGCCTTGGCTGAGGACTGAACCCAACTCCCCACGTGTGTGGCGACCCCGAAACCACACGAAGATGGGAAAAAAGATTAACTCCCCGGGTTCATTTGTCCCCAAAAGTTGGGCTTTTTTTTTTTTTGTGCCTTCTGCGTGATTGATTCCGCTTTAAAAGCCTTCGGTTTGAAACAATGCGCTGCCCCGGGAGGGATTTGGGGTGGGAACTGCAGGGAGAGGGGAGCAAAGGGGGAGTTAGGGGGTGGTTGGTACCCACTGAGAGGGGGAATGAGGCGGGGGGGAATTGAGGCTGAAGAGGGGGCTCTGGGTGTGCCAATGGTGCTCTGAGTGTGCAAGCGCTGAGCCTCAAGGGTGCTTTACTCGTGCAAACGCCGTTGTTCGCGTGCAAGGGATGCTCTGTAGGGGCAGATGCCACCGGGGGTGCATGTGCGGACGTGCACACGAGCAGCCCCCCTGCACACCCCCAGCTGCATCCTGCGTGTGCAGCACCCCTAAACTCCCCATAGAGTACCCCGAACCCCCCATGAGCACCCCCAAACCTCCCCTGAGCGCTCCCACCCCCCCCCCCCTTTATATTTATTTACCAGCTTTATAAATAAATCCCTGCTCCGGTTTCCCATTAACCGGAAGGCTCTGGAGCAGGCGCTGGCCTGGATTGGGGGGGGGGGGGGGGGGGATGCTGTTGGGACACCCCCACTTCTCCAGGCGCCCTTCGCACCCACAGCGGCGGCATTCCCGACCGCGGCACAACCGCTTCCCAGTCCCCGGCTATGTTTAACCGGTTTTGGGGGGTTCGGGGCTGGGGGGAGGCGGGGGGGGGAACCGCTTTTCCTTGGCCGGGGGTTTGGAATGGTGCCGGTGGCCACCGGCCAAAGGCGGCTCCCGACGCCGGGGTGGCCGCGGAGCCAAAGAGAGGGGTTGGATGGGTGGTTTATGGGGAGGGGGGGTGATGGAGGCGTGCTTTGCCGTGCTTTGGGGTACCCACAGCCTCCCCCCTCCTAGATAGCGGTAACGCGGAGATAGGCTTTGCTCAGCCAAAGCCCCGAATTTGGGTAAATAACTCCCCAAAATGGGTGAATAACGCCCCAAAAATGTGTAAATGACCTTCCCAAAGTGATTGAATAACCCCCCAAAATGGGTGAATAACCTCCAAAATGGATAACCCCCCCAAATGGCTAAATAACACCCCAAAAATGGATAAATAACCCCCGAAAATGGATACATACCCCCCAAAATGAATACCCCCCCCAAATGATTGAATAACCCCCCCAAATGGGTGAATAACCTCCAAAATGGATACCCCCAAAATGGCTAAATAACATACCAAACGTGGATAACCACCCTAAAAAGAATGAGTAACGCCCCAAAATGGGTGAATAAGGCCCCCCAAATGGGTACACAACCCCCCAAAATGGCTAAATATCCCCCAGAAAATGGATAAATAACCACCCTAAAAAAGGTGAATGATGCCCCAAAATGGGTGAATAACGCCCCAAAGATGGGTACATAACCTTCCCAAAAAGATTGAATAACCCCCCCAGATGGGTGAATAGCCTCCAAAATGTATAACCCCCAAAATGGGTAAATAACCCCCAAAAATGAGTGAATGATGCCCCAAAGTTGGTGAATTAGCCCCCAAATAATGGGTACATAACCCCCCCAAAATGGATACATACCCCCCCAAAAATGAATAAATAACGTCCCCAAAATGATTGAATAACCCCCAAAATGGGTGAATAACCTCCATAATGGATAACCCCCAAAATGGCTAAATAACTCCCCAAAATGGGTAAATTTGGGTGATTTCAAGAGCACCAGCTCTGATGTGTGAGGTTTTGGGGACCCCCCCATTGCCCCGCAGCCATAGCGATAAATAAACCTTTATTTTATACAGGACTCACAGGAAACACAAACACGATTTGGGGGGGGGGCTTGAAAAAATAATCCCCTCCCCCCCCCCCCCCCTTCCAGCATCCGACCCATTCCGGAGCTTTTTTCCCTTAAAATAAAGGGGGGGGGGGGGGATGGGGGGACAGGGGGATTCCCCACTTTGGGTTTACCCTGGATCTGAGCCCCCATTTTCCTTAGGGAGGGGGTGATGCTCGGGTCGGACCCGCTTTTCATTTTGGGGTGACAGCAGGGGGGGACTTCATGGTCCATCACCACCCCCCCAGGGGGATTTGGGGTGATGGAGATTGTCTGGAGGGTGGGGACACCCCCATTTTTGGGGGTGTCCCCCCATATCCTACATTGGGGACGATGGCTTCAGCTCCTGGCACATGGGGGGGTTGACACCCCGTCAGGGATTGGGGGGGTTAACTATGAGCCCTGTGCAAAAGGACATCAATGGGTGCACCCCAATATAGGTGTCCCCATACTGGGGTGCACTGTGGGGGGGTGGGAGGAGTCACAGCCTCACCGGATGAGGGGGGGGCCGCTCCAGCTGGATTTTGATCTCAGGGCAGGGGGACTCAGGGGGACGTCGGCCTGGAGAGGGGGCGAGAGATGTAGGGGGGGGGGGACATAAGTTGGGGTCTCCCCCCCACTAAAGCCCCGCAGTGCCCTGACGCCCCGGTGATGGGCTACCTGTGGGGGTGCCGGGGGGCTCATCCGGCCACGGGGTGTCGGTGAAGGCGTCGCGGTGGGTCCCCGAGGGGGAGCGGTTCTCCTAAGGATGCACGGGGGGGGGGCTCAGGGGGATGCTGGGTGTCGTGTCCGTCCCCCCCCTTCCGCATCCCAGCACCCGTGATCCCCCCCGCCCCCGGCACCCCGGTACCCGTCCCGGCTCGCTCGGCTCCTCGGGGGCGCTGCCGAAGCTGCTGCCGCTGGAGGAGGAGCGGGAGAAATCCGGCGGCTCCGGCTTCTCCCTGCGGAGGGACCGGTCCCACCGTGGGCAGAGGCTGGCACCGCGCCTGGGGCCACCGCCACCACCCGGCCCCGAGTCACCCTGTCCTTGGGATGTGCCCTCCCTGCGCTGCCTTTGTCTCCGCACCACTCCATCCCCGGCGTAACCATCCCTGTGCCCTCTCGTCCCCACGCCGTCCCATTGCTGGGGTGTCCCATCCCCGGGTCACTCTGTCCATGGGGCGTCCCATCCCTGTGCTCCTCATTCCCATGCCATCCCAGCCCTCAGATGTCCCATCCTATCCTTTAGATATATCATTCCCATGCCATCCCAGCCCTCAGATATTCCATCCCATCACTTAGATACATCATTCCCATGCCATCCCATCCCTTAGAAATCTCATCCCCATCCCATCCCATTCCTCAGATGTCCCATTCCATGCCATCCCAACCCTCACATATCTCATTCCCATGCCATCCCATCCCTTAGATATATCATTCCCATGCTATCCCATCGCTGGGATGTCCCATCCCTGTGTCACTCTGTCTATGGAGTGTCCCATCCCTGTGCCCCTCATCCCCCTTCCCATCCCATGCCATCCCATCCTTCAGATATCCCATCCCTCAGATATCCCATCCCCATGCCATCCCAACCCTCAGATATCCCATTCCGATGCCATCCCATCCCTCAGATATCTCATCCCCATGACTTCCCATCCCTCAGATATCTCATCCCCATGCCTTCCCATCCCTCAGGTATCTCATTCCCATGCCATCCCATCCTTCAGATATCCCAACCCTCAGATATCCCATCCCCATGTCATCCCACCCCTCAGATATCCCAACCCTCAGATATCCCATTCCCATGCCATCCCATCCCCATGTCCCACACCACCACACCAATGTGTCCCCACGCCACCCCCCCCCGTGCCACCTCCCCTCCACACCACCCTGTGCCCAGGCCACCCAAGTGCCACTCCATCCCTGTGCCACCCACCCCACCGCTCCCCCTTGTCCAGCTCACTGATACCTTGCCCCTGTGCCACTACGTTCCTGGCTCACCCTGTCCCTGTGCCACCCCATCCCTGTGCTATCCCACATTGTCCTGTCCGTACCACCAGATAGGTGCCACCTTGTCCCAGTGTCATTCCATCCCTGTGTCACCCTGTCCATCCACCTGCTGCTCCATCCCAGTGCCCTCCAGTCCCCATGTCACCTCGTCCCCTTGCCACCCCATCCCAGTGCCAGCTCCCTGTCACTGCATCCCTGTGCCACCCCGTGTTCTGTCCCAGCCCAATGCCCTCCAGTGCCACCCTGGCCCATTGCATCCCTGTGTTACCCCACCCCAGTACCACCACATCCCCGTGCCACCACGTCCAACTGCCACCCTGTCCTTGCACTGCCCCATCCCATTGCCCTCCAGTCCCCATGGCACCCTGACGTCACTGTCCCCATGTCACTTCAACCCAGTGCCTCTATGGCCTATTGCATCCCAGTGCCACACCATCCCAGTGCCCACCAGTCCCTGTGTCACCCCACTCTGTGTCACCCTGTCCCTGTCACCCCATCCCTGTGCCACACAATCCCATATCGCTCCTCCCCATGTCACCCTGTCCCATGTCACCCCATTCCCATGTCACCCCATCCTGTGTCACCCCAACCTTATGTCACCCCATCCTTGCATCACCCCAACCATGTGTGTCCCCAACCCTGTGTCACCCTGTCCCCATGTCACCCATCCCTGTGTCACCTCTTCCCCTGTCACCCCATCCCCTGTCACCCCAACCTTATGTCACCCCAACCCTGAGTCACCTCATCCTTGTGTCACCCTGTCCTCATGTCACCCATCCCATGTCACCCCACCCGTGTCACTCCTTCCCCTGTCACCCATCCCCTGTCACCCCATCCCCTGTCACCCCATTCTGTGTCACCCCAACCTTATGTCACCCCAACCCTGAGTCACCTCGTCCTTGTGTCACCCCGTCCCCATGTCACCCCTTCCCCTGTCACCCCATCCCCTGTCACCCCAACCTTATGTCACCCCAACCCTGAGTCACCTCGTCCTTGTGTCACCCCATCACCATGTCACCCATCCCATGTCACCCATCCCATGTCACCCATCCCATGTCACCCCATCACCATGTCACCCATCCCATGTCACCCATCCCATGTCACCCCATCCCATGTCACCCATCCCATGTCACCCCATCACCATGTCACCCATCCCATGTCACCCCATCCGGTGTCACCCATCTCGTGTCACCCCCTCCCCGCGCCCCGTCCCGGTGCGGGACCTGTCCTGGTGCCGCTGGCTCTCGGGGGAGCTGTGCGCGGAGCCGGTGCCCTCGGGGGTGGCGGCGGGGCCGTCCCTGTGCGGAGGGGGCGGGCACTGGGGTGACACCGGGAGGGGACAGCGGCCGGCCCGCCCCGCTCCGGTACCGGCGCTCACCTGCCGGCCGGCGCCTCCTGGATGCTCTCGATGCCGATGGCGCTGGAGCGGCGGGAGCCGAGCGGGCCGGGCCGCCGCCGCGAGGGGCTCTTCCCGGGCACCAGCAGCGCCTGCGGGGCGCCGTTAACCGGGACCGGGTGTAGGGATGGGTGGGGGGGGGGGCACCGGGAGGAGGAGGGGGGGAGCACCGCGGTACCAACCTCTTCCACCGAGCCCAGCCCGATGGCGCTGCCGCGGCGTCCGCGCCGGCTCCCGGGCACCAGCAGCGACTGCGGGGGGGCAGCGGGTGAGAGACCGGCACCGGGCACCGGGAGGGGCGGGGCCACACAGGAGGGGCGGGGCCACACAGGAGGGGCGGGGCTTGAGAGTGGGGCCGCTGATCTGCGAGGCGCGGGAATACCCCCCTGGGGGGCGTGGCCTGCGGTGGGAGGGGCGGGTCCAGAGCGGGGCAGGGGGGCGTGGCCTCACGGGGCGGCTTCGCCAGGCTCCCGCAAGCTGATTGGCTGAGGGAGAGGTGGGCGTGGCCAACGCGCAGGGGGCGGGGCTCTCCTCGGGGTCCCCGGTGCCGGTCCCCCCGCGCCGCACCTTGAAGGACTCGAAGAAGCCCGGCGCGGCCGCGCCGTTGTCCGCACGCTCGTCCTCGGGGCCCAGCCCCAGCATGGCCTGGCTGCGGGCCTGCAGCTCCTCGTGCAGCGTCTCCAGCAGCGCCGCCCGCGTCCGCTCCTGCGCACCCGCACCGCTGGGAACCCCCACAGGGAGAGACCCCCGCGAGGGAGACACCCACCACCCCCCCCGTGCCCGTCCGCACACTGCCCATGGCACCCATGTGCACAGCACCCACAGTATCCATGGGCACAGCACCCACGGCACCCATGTGCACAGCACCCACAGCATCCATGGGCACAGCACCCACGGCACCCATGTGCACAGCACCCACGGCACCCATGTGCACAGCACCCACAGTATCCATGGGCACAGCACCCACGGCACCCATGTGCACAGCACCCACAGCATCCATGGGCACAGCACCCACGGCACCCATGTGCACAGCACCCACAGCATCCATGGGCACAGCACCCACGGCACCCATGTGCACAGCACCCACAGTATCCATGGGCACAGCACCCACGGCACCCATGTGCACAGCACCCACAGTATCCATGGGCACAGCACCCATGGCACCCATGTGCACAGCACCAACAGTATCTATGTGCACATCATCCATGGCACCCATGTGCACAGCACCAACAGTATCTATGTGCACATCATCCATGGCACCCATGTGCACAGCACCCACAGTATCCATGGGCACAGCACCCATGGCACCCATGTGCACAGCACCAACAGTATCTATGTGCACATCGTCCATGGCACCCATGTGCACAGCACCAACAGTATCTATGTGCACATCGTCCATGGCACCCAGGTGCGCAGCACCAACAGTATCTATGTGCACATCATCCATGGCACCCATGTGCACAGCACCCACAGCATCCATGGGCACAGCACCCATGGCACCCATGTGCACAGCACCCACAGTATCCATGGGCACAGCACCCATGGCACCCATGTGCACAGCACCCACAGCATCCATGGGCACAGCACCCACGGCACCCATGTGCACAGCACCCACAGCACACATGTGCACAGCACCCACAGCATCCATGGGCACAGCACCCACGGCACCCATGTGCACAGCACCCACAGCACCCATGTGCACAGCACCCACAGCACACATGTGCACATCATCCATGGCACTCAGTGTGCACAGCACCCACGGCACCCATGTGCACAGCACACACAGCACCCATGTGCACATCATCCATGGCACTCAGTGTGCACAGCACCCACGGCACCCATGTGCACATCATCCATGGCACTCAGTGTGCACAGCACCCACAGCACCCATGTGCACAGCATCCACAGCACCCATGTGCACAGCACCCACAGCACCCATGTGCACAGCACCCATAGCACCCATGTGCACATCATCTATAGCACCCATGTGCACATCATCCATGACACCCAGTGCACGCAGCACCCATAGCACCCAGTGTGCACAGCACCCACAGCACCCAGTGTACACAGCACGCATAGCACCCATATGCACAGCAGCCATAGCACCCATGTGCACATCATCCATGGCACCCAGTGTGCGCAGCACCCACATCACTCAGTGTGCACAGTACCCATAGCATCCAGTGTGCACAGCACCCACAGCACCCATGTGCACAGCACCCACAGTACCCACTGTGCACATCATCCATGGCACCCAGTGTACACAGCACCCACAGTATCTGTGTGCACAGCAGCCATAGCTCTCAGTGTACACAGCACCCATAGCACCCATGTGCACAGCATCCACAGCACCCAGGGTACACAACATCCACAGCACCCACAAGCACCTAATGTACACAGTACCCATGCGCACCGGACCTACTGCTTCAGCAGCACCCAGTATACACTGCACCGACAGCACCCATGTGCACATGGCACCCACAGCACCCATGTGCACAGCAGCCACGCACACATCATCCGTAGCACCCAGTGTACGCAGCAACCACAAGCACCTAGAACACAGTGTACAGTACAGTGCACAGTCCCCATGTGCACTGGACCTGCAGCTTCCACAGCGTACACAGCACCCATGTGCATGCTTACATGACACCCAGTTCCAGGCACAGCACCCACATCCTTAGCACCCAGATCTGTGGAACCGGGTGCTGTGCCTGCAGTGGGACCCTTGGGTGCCGGGCACAACGTGGGTGCTGTGGCTGCAAGGGGCACCCTCATCCACAGCCCCACTGAGTGCCCAGCACCCACATATTGTACCCAGCACCCATGGGTGCCACCGCAGCCCCCCAGCACCCACACGTCACCCACCTCCAGCTTGGCGAACTTCTCCGCCTTGTAGCAAGCGTACTCGGCATTGATGAGCTTCGTGAGCAGGAACTCCTGGAACTCAGGGCCCTGTGGGGCAAGGGGCAGCCCTTGGGTGGGTGCCACCCTTGCCCCCCCCCCCCCCCCATACAGCACCCATGGGTGCTCACCTTCCTGAACACAGCGGGGTCGGGCAGCGGCGGCCCGAAGAAGGGGACATCATCACGGGCAGTGACAGAGACCTGCGGCAGGGAGGGGGTGACGGGGGCACCCAATGCACCCAGCGCCCCATGGAGGGGGAAGGGGGGGGGGGGCACCCACTGGGTCGGGGGTGGCACCTTGTAGAGGGGCCCCTGGTCGCTGCCCTGCTCCAGCTGCACCACGACGAAGGCGTGCAGGAAGTTGGAGGCGATCATGTCCGGCACGAAGGGGGTGTTCTCGTCCTGGAACACCACGGCCACGATGTCGTTGCCGATGTGGCGCTTGCGCTGCAGCTGAGGGGACATCGGGGGACGTCGGGGGGTCAAGGGGGGACAGGGGCAAAGGGAATGGCAGCCGCTGCGCCAGATGGGTGCCCAACAGCGCCCATGGGTGACCATGGGGCTTCGGTATCCCATAGGCGTTCCCCAGCATCCATGGGTGCTCTGCCATCCCCCTGTATGCCATAGATAGCATAGATATCTCCCCAGCACCCATGGGTGACCATGGAGCTTCGGTATCCCATAGGCGTTCCCCAGCACCCATGGGTGCTCTGCCATCCCCCTGTATGCCATAGATAGCATAGATATCCCTCCAGCATCCATGGGTGACCATGGAGCTTCGGTATCCCATAGGCGTTCCCCAGCACCCATGGGTGCTCTGCCATCCCCCTGTATGCCATAGATAGCATAGATATCCCTCCAGCATCCATGGGTGACCATGGAGCTTCGGTACCCCATAGGCATTCCCCAGCACCCATGGGTGCTCTGCCATCCCCCTGTATGCCATAGATAGCATAGGTATCCCCCCAGCACCCATGGGTGACCATGGAGCTTCGGTATCCCATAGGCATTCCCCAGCACCTATGGGTGCTCTGCCATCCCCCTGTATGCCATAGATAGCATAGGTATCCCCCCAGCACCCATGGGTGACCATGGAGCTTCGGTATCCCATAGGCATTCCCCAGCACCTATGGGTGCTCTGCCATCCCCCTGTATGCCATAGATAGCATAGGTATCCCCCCAGCACCCATGGGTGACCATGGAGCTTCGGTATCCCATAGGCATTCCCCAGCACCTATGGGTGCTCTGCCATCCCCCTATACGCCATAGATAGCATAGGTATCTCCCCAGCAGCCATGGGTGACCATGGAGCTTCGGTATCCCATAGGCATTCCCCAGCACCTATGGGTGCTCTGCCATCCCCCTATACGCCATAGATAGCATAGGTATCTCCCCAGCAGCCATGGGTGACCATGGAACTTCGGCATCCCATAGACATATAGACATCCCCCCAGCACCCATGGGTGCTCTGCCAGTGTCTGCATCCCAAAGATGCTCCCCACCATCCATGGACGGCAATGGAACTTTGACATCCTCTAGACATACAGACATCCCTCCAGCACCCATGGATGCCCACAGAGGTTTGGCATCTCATAGACATTCCCCAGCACCTATGGGTGCTCTGCCAGTCTCTGCATCCCATAGATGCTCCCCCATCATCCGTGGGTGACCATGGAACTTTGACATCCCATAGACACCCCCCAGCACCCATGGGTGTATTGCTAGCCCTTCTGCTCCATAGATGCTCAATAGCACCCAAGGGTGCTGTACCAGCCACTGTGCCCTGTAGATGCCCCCCAACACCCATGGATGCCCATGGAGCTTTTCTGTCTCATTGACACCCTCCCTAGCACCCGTGGGTGCTCTGCCTCCCATAGATGTACCCCCGTGCACCCATGGGTGTACTGCTAGCCCTCCTGTCCCACATATGCTCCCCAGCACCCATGGGTTCCCCAGACACCCCTGCACTCCATGGTCACCCCCATAGCACCCATAGGTGTCCCACCACCCCTTCCACCTCATGTGGACACCCTAGAACCCCCTATACCTCCATCCCCCCCCAGCACCCATGGGTGCCCCACCTGCTGCGCATCCCCCTCGGTGTAGGGCAGCTTGGTGGAGACGTGGAACATGATCTCCTTGTCTCGGAAGTGGCAGTAGATGGACTCGCTGCCCGTCTGCCCATGGGTCACATCCAGCCCCCCCCGGAACCTGTGCACAGAGGGGGACACCCTGAGCCCGGCAGCACCCATGGGTGCTCCCCCCCCAGCACCCAGCGCCCCATCACGCACCCCTTGAAGTCACGGAGCTGCACCCGCTGCCCCAGCACGTCCAGGAACTCGGTGAAGGCCGGGCTCTCCTCCGTGGTGCCAAAGAGCTCCTCCTCGGACGTCTGCGGTGGGGAGGAGGGTGGGTGCACCCCAGCACCCACAGTGGGACCCCCCCCCATCCCGACCCCCCCACCCCGTACCTGCCCCAGCTTCTGGTAGATGACCCCAAATTTGAAGTGGTTGCTGAGCACGTGCTCGTCGAAGGCGAGGATGAGGCGGGAAGCCTGCGGGAGCATGGGGAGGGTGGGTGGGGGGCACCCATGGGTGCCCATGGGCGGCCCCGGCCTCACGTCCCCGCTCACCTTGGGATAGAGCACGGGGTAGAAGCGATCCACGTTGACGTCCTCGCACACCAGCTGCGGGAGGGATGGGGGATGAGATGGGTGGCCCAGGGTTAGGGGGGCACCCATGGGTGCTGCTGGAGGTGAGGCACCAGCACCCACCTTGGCCATCTGCACCACGTTGGGGAACTCAGCTAGACAGGAGATGGGCACCACGTCATGCAGGGTGCGGGTACGGGTGCTGTGGGGTGAGGAGGTGGTCAGGGTGGTCCCCTACCTGGAGGCAGCACCCATGGGTGCCCCCCGGGGCCCCTGCTCACCGCAGCAGCAGATGGAGGTGCTCCTGCTCATCGTACTTGAGGGAGAAGACGAGGTGGCCCAGTGCTGGGTCCAGGGAGTAGTAGTTGAAGTGCTCCTGTGGGGAGGGGGCCGAGCACCCATGGCTGCGCCAATGGGTGCTCACACTGGGAGGCACCCATGCCCATGAGCACCAATGCCCATGAGCACCCACGATCATGAGCACCAATGTCCATGAGCACCCATGATCACGAGCAACAATGCCCATGAGCACCCATGCCCATGAACACCCAATGTCCATGAACACCAATGCCCATGAGCACCCATGCCCATGAGCACCCCATGCCCGTGAGCACCAATGCCCATGAGCAGCAATGTCCATGAGCACCCATACCCATGAACACCCCATGCCCATGAACACCAATGTCCATGAACACCTATGCCATGAGCACCCCATGCCCATGAACACCAATGTCCATGAGCACCCATGCCCTTGGGGCACCCATGTCTATGAGCACCAATGTCATGAGCAACTACACCTATGGGCACTCATACCCATGGACCACCTTTGGGATGCTAAAGGCCTGTAGGTTCCCCATGCCCATGGACACTCATGTCTATGAGCACCCATGCCATGAAGCACCCAGGTCCCTGAGCACCCATAACCCTGAGCACTCATCACCCCAGGGCACCCAGGTCCATCAGCACCCATACTCACAGATACCACCACCTACGGAGCACCAACACACATGGGCTTACATGCACTGAGCCACCCATACCCATGAGCACCCATGTTATGGGGCATCCAGGTTCCTGAGCACCCCTACCCATGGGCACCCATACTTATGGAGCCCCCATGCCCATACCATGATCATCTATACCCATGTGGCTCGCATGCCCATAGATATCCACACACACGGGTCCCCCATGTCCATGAGCACCCATATACATGAGCATACTGGTCACGGGGCACCCATGTCATGGGGCACCCATGTCCATGAATACCCATGCCCAAAGTTATCCACACCCATGAGTCAACCTTGTTCATGAGCACCCATGTGCATGAGCACCCTGCTCATGGGACACCCAGGTCCATAAGCACCCATGTCATAGGCCATCGTTACCCATGAGCACCTATCTGCATGAGCACCCATGCTTATGAGGTCTTCATGCCCAAGCCCACCCAAAGCCACGGAGCACCCATGGAGCACCCATGGAGCACCCACAGAGCCTCACCTTGCCCAGGAAGTGCTTGCGGTAGATCTTGGCTGTGTGGTTCCCCTCCAGCTTTGCCCGGGCGCTGGGTGCCGGGGTCGGGGGGGACTCGGGTGCCGCGCTCAGCTGATGGTTGGTGCCCTCGATCCAGTAACCCCCAAACTGCGGCAGGAGGATGAGGGGGAACGGCCCCTCCCGGCCCAGCACCTGCACCCACAACCCAGACGGGTGCTCAGCACCCACCATTGACCACCCCGCTGCTCGCGGGCCCTGGCACCCATCTCTGGAGGGAAGTGGGTGCTCTACCTCGTGCACGCTGGGATAGGGGATGTAATCCTCTTCCGTCTGCAAGGCAACGGTGGGTGAAGGCCATGCTGGCACCCATGGGTGCTGGGGTCGGTGGAGACCTCGCTGGCACCCATGGGTGCTGGTCGGGTGCCCCCACTCCACCAGCGCCTACCTTGAGCGACGGGGGGACGGCGTGGCGCTGCTGGGCCATCCTGCTGCCCTGCGAGACATGGGCGCTGTGGGTGCCCATCACCCTACCTTGAGATGAGCACCCTTGGGTGGGGAGCACCCATCGGTGCTTACCTCGGGGTGGGGCGGCCGAGGGGGCGGCGGTGCTGGGTGCAGACAGGTCTATGTGGTGCGGGGGGGTCCTGGGGGGCCCATGGCGCTTCCTGGGGGCGAGGGGGAGCTCCCCCACAGCCCCCTTGAGCCGCGTTAACCCTGAAGCCTACTGACGGCAGCGGGCCCCGGCACCCCCGGAGGCCGCCCCCTGCGGGCGGGAGGCGGCGCCGCGCGGGGCAGCACCACGGACAGCGCCGAGCCCCGTGCAACGGCCCCGGTCCCGGTGCAAACGGCTCCGTGCCCGTTCCCCCCCTCCCCTCCTCCCGGTGCAAACGGACCCGGTCCGTGCGTGACCCTCGTGCAGGCACAAACCCGCGTGCAAAGGAGCCCCGGAGCCAGCGGGACCCATCCCGGGGCAAGCGCAAACGCGACCCCGGGGCCAACGCGACGATGTCACCGGTCCCGGTGCACGCAGGACCCGTCCCCCCCGCACCCGTGGGCCGCAGCGTGACCACCACCAACACCCCCCCCCCCCCCGGGTCACCCTGCGCTGGTCCTGGGGGGGGTCCCCCGCATCGTTTCGCTCCTCAGCATCGCTTCGCTCCCCCCCCACCCACAGCACTCAAAGTGGGGGGAGCCCGGTGGGGGGGGGGGTGACCCAAATCTGGGGGGAGGATGGGGGGGGGTCGGGCACAGATGATGGGGCCGGGTTGGGGGGGATCTGGGGCAGGTTGGGGAGGGGCAGGTTTGGGGGTCCGTTAAGGGGTGTGGTGGGGGGGCAGGTTTAAGGGGTAATTCATGGGGGGGGCAGATATCGGGGAGGGGCAGGTTTGGGGGGGCTGGGGGGGGGTGTGATCCCCCCCGCCCAGGCCCGGAGCATCCCCCCCGCGCTACCGGTACCGGCTGAAGGTCACCGGGGAACCGAGCCCCCCCCCTCCCCCCCCCCCCCCCCCGGTGCTGCACCGGAGATGGGGGGATTGGGGGGGGCACGGCGGGGGGTGCCGAAGGGGGGGCCCCGGTCCCCGCGGAGCGGCACTTACCGGAGGGGCGGCGGGGCCGGGGCCGGTACCGGAGCGGAGCCGGTACCGGAGCGCAGCGGAGCTGGGGCCCCGGCGCTCGCAGCCACCGCGCCGCGTCACGTGCGGCGGGGCGGGGCGGCCCCTCCGGGGGCGGCCGGCACCGGGAACCGGCACCGGAACCGGGAACCGGCACCGGGAAACCGGGAACCGGGAAACCTCGACCAGGAACCGGCACCGGAACCGGGAACCGCAACCGGAGAATGGCACCGGGAACCGGCACCAGGCAACGGCAACCAGGAAATGGCACCAGAACCAGGAAGCAGCCCTGGAAATGGGAACCGGCAACCGGACACTGGCGGCACCGGGGAAGGGCACTGGAACAAGGAACGGGCACCAGGAACTGGGATCTGGCACTGGGAACGGCCTCGCCCCATCCTGCGCTCCCCAATCCCAGCATCCAGGTCCCCCCCATCGCTCCCCAAAGCTGGGGACACCCCCAAACCCCTCCCTGCTCCCCAGGGAACCGTCTCCATCCTCCTGCCCAAGCTGCCACCCGGGTGCCCCCCATCACTCCATGAGCCCCTCCCACAGCACCCAGGGCACAAGGACCCCCAGCACCCACCTGCCCCCTGGGGCTACTTTGGTGTCAGGAAGGACATCCCAGTTTGGGATCCCCAGCGAAGGGCTCCTTGGGACGCGTTGGGATACCCAGGCGCTGCCCCAGCCCATTGAGCATCCACGGGTGCTGCACTTCCAGGCTCCAGTAAGAACCATTCCATGTGCCACAGCCACTGTGATTCCCACTCCAGCCAGATCCCACTTGCTCACATCCCGCCACCCTTTTTGGGATGGCCCGGAGCAGGATGTGGGGCTTAAGATCCCACCCACCCCATGTGTGTGCACTTCCATTGAGGCTTCAACAGCTCAAACCACGATTTTAATGGGATAATGCTTGGAAATAACAGATACAACAGGAATTTGGGCCTTTGATCATGTCTTGTACCCGCAGCACATCTGTCGCATACAGAAACATGGATCCAGCTCCTCCCTTCCCACCGGGGTGAGAGGTTCAATTCTGCATTGTCACAAGCTCCAGAATGTTGAGAAGGTAAAAAAACAGGGCAAAATAACAGCAAATGGGGAAAAAAAAAACCCATATGGAATTTCCAAGGAATATGTACACAAGCGTGGGCTTCAGTGGGGGAAGGAGGAAAGCTCCTGGAGGATGGAGCAGCTTCAGCACGCTGAATTCCTGCCCTGTCTTTACCTCGGGAAAGGCTCCACGGGTCCACACTGCTCCCCCCAAAATCACCTTCTCGAGTTCCATGGCTCCCTGAGGCCGGGAATGGGCTTGGGAATGGGCAGCTCTAGTTGAGCGGAACCGGCAGGGAATGGGGAGGGAGCCTCCTGGGAGCTACAGGTGTGAAAACCAATCGTATTTATTAGTGCATTCCTGACACAATGAGGGCAGAGGAGGGGAAAAGAACGCCTCTTCCCATGGGAAACACGGCACGCGCTGGGGCCCCTTGGTCCGAGGGGAAAAAAGCTGCTCTCAGAAGTCACAAAACCACCCAAACGTTGCCCAAATCCCCCCCACTTCACGCGGATCCAGCGGTTATCGGAGCCCATCGGAGCTTTGGGCCATTCCCGGGCCCCGGCGGCAGGACCCAAAGGGGGGTTTTGGGTGAAAGAAACGAAGATTCGGTGTGGGAAGGAGCCAGACATTCCTCACAAGTAACAATTCCTTTACTTCCATGCGGCACGGAACGAGTACGAGCGGATCAAAGACAGGATTATCCGGAAGAAGCAGGTTGCGCCTAAAGAGTTCCTCGAGAACGGATCAAGGAAGGGGTTGTTGGATGGGATCAGGACCCTCTGCAGACAACACCACGTGGGGCTGAGCCGGGGCTGGATGAAACCCCAAAGAGGGCCCCGCTGGCGCCAGGGCAGGGCGTCCTCCAGTGCAATCTGCTTTGACATAAGGCATTTTGATTTCTTTGGGGGGGGGCAGTCACTTCCGAATGGGATTCTGCCTTCTGGAAGAGTCAAAGAGTTCAGTCCTGTGTCCACCTGCTCTGTTTTAATGCCCTACCCATGTCAAAATCCTCTTCTCTTCCGGTTGTGCCTCTGTTGCCAAGGCTTAGGAAACCATCAGTGGCCAAGTAAACCAGTCCCTGAGGAGGAGAAACAACCAGCAAGAGGTGATGATGGTCACAGGATGGAGATGATGAAGGGAGCGTGGGCTTAAATGAATGGGGAAGGGAAAGCCAACCCCCAAACTCACCTTTAAATCCTTCTTCAGGCATACAAACTGGGGAGGGAAAGGAAAAGGCACCGTGTTAGCAACCTTCCCAGCAGCTGTTTCTTAAAGGATCTTTTCTACCACTGAACCTCCTGTGGGCACTGACATTGTGGAGTCATGGAATGGGTTGGGTTGAAGGGACCTTAAAGCTCATCCAGCTCCAACCCCTGCCACGGGCAGGGACCCCTTCCACTAGAGCAGCTTGCTCCAAGCCCCTGTGTCCAACCTGGCCTTGAACACTGCCAGGGATGGGGCAGCCACAGCTTCTCTGGGCACCCTGTGCCAGCGCCTCAGCACCCTCACAGGGAAGAGCTTCTGCCTAAGAGCTCATCTCAGTCTCCCCTCTGGCAGGTTAAAGCCATTCCCCTTGGCCTGTCCCTACATCCCTTGTCCCAAGCCCCTCTCCAGCTTTCCTGCAGCCCCTTCAGGCACTGGAGCTGCTCTCAGGTCTCCCCTTCAGGAGCCTTCTCTTGTCCAGGCTGCCCCAGCCCAGCTCTCTCAGCCTGGCTCCAGAGCAGAGCTGCTCCAGCCCTCGCAGCATCTCCATGGCCTCCTCTGGCCTCGCTCCAGCAGCTCCAGGTCCCTCTTGTGCTGCTGCCCCAGAGCTGGATCAGGGCTGCAGGGGGGTCTCCCCAGAGCACAGCAGAGGGGCAGGATCCCCTCCCTGAGCTGCTGCTCACGCTCTGGGGGTGCAGCCCAGCACACGGGGGGGGGGGGTTCTGGGCTCAAGCGCTCACTGAAGCCAGGTCATGGGGAGCTTCTCATTGACCAACACCCCCAGGTCCTTCTCCCCAGGACTCCTCTCAGTGCAGTCTCACCCCAGTCTATGTTTCTGCCTGAGCTTGCCCCAGCCTTGCAAAACAAAGCTTCAGCACCTCCATTTTCAACCCAAACCCAACACAACCTTTGCCCACCAACCCCTCTCCCTCATCCCAGTGGTGAGGTGCCTTCCTTGAACCCCAAAGCTTCCAAGGTGCCCCCCACCCCTCACCTTGCATAACGTCGTCCATTGCTGCATAATCTGCAATGGGTTCATCAGCCTGGAAAACAAAGTGGAGCAGGGGATTAATGAGGAATCAACCTTATGTGGAAGCTCACAGCCCTGCTCGGGGGGAGCAGGGACCAGCTCTCTTGCCCCAAAACCATCTGGGAACAAGAGGGGAGGACTCACTCCCTAATTTAGCCATATTTCGGGCTGGGACACACACAGCTCAGCAGCAAAGGCCACCTGAGAGATGCTCTTTAAACAAACAAGCTAAAGCAAAGTGGCTTTTCCTCCTCTGAGAAGAAGGACCTCATGGAACCAAGCCACCGAGCAGCCACGGGTGGGCACATCTATCCCCCAGCAGCTTCCACCCGCACCACAAGGCTTTTCCCTTTGGATGCACAAAACCCCAGCTCGGGTCTCTGTGTTATCTGGCTCAGTTTGAGCAGCCCCAGCCTCACGTTACCTTCAACAAGATGACGGACTCGGGGATGACTCCCAGGCTGCCCAGCGTCGCCGTGTCGTCGCTCAGCATCTTCCCGTCGATGGACAAGTTCTGGTCGAAGGGAGCAACTGAAAATGCATGCATGATCTGTGCCAACACAATGAGACAGGCTCACTGGGTGCTGAGGGAAACACCGCACTGCTGAGCTGCACAAGAACACATCCACAAGAGCAACACGTGCCTTCCCGTGCCCTGCAGGCCGTTATGCTCCTTCCCTCCATCCCCTCTTCCCGGCCAGGCGCTCCTTGATGCTGTGTTTTCCTCCTCTGTTCCATCGAGGAAAACCCCCTTACCTGGATTTTCAGCTCCTTCAGGGTCTGGTTAGCAGACACGAGCAGTGCTTTCTCCCCTCGGACCTTGCGGTGCCGGGTGCTTCGCCGGATGCCTTGTTTTTGGTAAGGGATGTAGCTCTGGTGCGAGATCTTCTGGCGCTTCGCTCCGCCGTTGGTCTAGGAGCAAGAGGGAAGAGAATCAAAATAGCAGGAACCTAAGGGTGGGATTAGAGGGAAAAGCACAACCTCCCCATGCCCCAGCCTGTGTTTCGGGCGAGTTGGTCATGCGAGGGAAGGCACAGAGTGCTGCAAAGCCCCTTGGAAAGCAGACTGAAGCGTGCAAGGATCAAGAGGAGCAAGGGATTTGCCTTGAAGCCTCGGTTCCTGCTCCTACACTCCAAGCACAGGAGTCACCATCAGTACCTGGTCCCTCCGAAACAACTCAGTGGTGTGGTGCCACCCTTGAAATGAGTTTTAGACACCGGTTTTGGCCTGCTCGTGGTTAAGGGAGGAGGAAGGGGCTGTCCCACCATGCTGACTCGAGGGGACTACGCGCGACCCAAGGGACCTGGTGGTGGTTTCGATCTCTACCTGGTTAAAATCTGGGTCTTGCTCCCCCTCTGGTTTGTTTTCCTCCCTGTCCTCTTCCGCTTCTGAGCTGCTCACGTTCAGCTCCGGAGCAGCGTCCTTCATGACCTGAAGTCATAAAAACCATTCTCTGTAACTAACCCGACAGCATCACCCCAAAGCCTCTCACATGCCCGCTCGGCCCCAGGAGCTGAGACAGAGCAGGAAGAACATGGGAGCTTGCTCCACGTGCTCTGCAAAGTCTTCTCCACCCCTCCCCATCTGCACTGAACCACGGGGGGATTCAGAACAAGCTTCTCCATTGAACTGCAGGTGCTTCCTGCTGCTCAGGACCTTCCCTCCTCTCCAGGCAAAGGGAAAGTCTCCAGGGGCCTGGACTGATTTCTTTGCCATTAGCTGGCTGCCTCTCTGGTTCATCTAAGTGTATTATGAAAGCCCTTACCCAGAGAAAGGAGTATTATCCACGAATCAGACACTCCTCCAGCCCTGCAGCAGACCCACAGAGGCACTCAGCACCATCATTTATGGGTCTGGAGGTTGTAAGTAAATGAAATCTAAATAATTTACACAAACATATAAATCAAGAGGCTGCTCAGCCCCACGCAGGTCACTCCAGGAGGCACGGATCTGCCAGATGAGAATTCCCATCCCGGCTTTGGCTGGAGCTGGGGATTGCAGGAGCCCTGGGGATGGTGTGCTCCACACAGGAGCCCGAGAGCTCACTTCTCCATCAATGTATTTACAGTTAACGATGCAATCCCAGCTCCCACACATCCAGCAGCAGCCAGAGCCTCCCCAGAGCCCGGATTCCAGCAGTGCTGCCCTGCATTGATTTTACACGGCTGCAGCAGGGGCAATGGGATGGAAGCGCTGCCTGGCTCTGCTCTTGCAGAACTCTCCTCCCCTCTCTCCAACTCCAGCTGCTCAGCAAAGAAAAGCTGCCTCTTGTTTGCCAGCCCCACGTGTGAGCTCCATCCTGCCCAGCACCAGGGGAAAAAACCAAGCCATCAACCCTCCTCTGCACCAGAGCCAAGATACAGCCTCGGGATGCAGCCCCGAGCCAGGCTGAAAACCCAGAGCTGATGAATCATGGAATCAGAGTGGTTTGGGTTGGAAGGGACCTTAAAGTTCCTCCAGTTCCAACCCCTGCCATGGGCAGGGACACCTTCCACTAGAGCAGCTTGCTCCAAGCCCCTGTGTCCAACCTGCCCTTGAACACTGCCAGGGATGGGGCAGCCACAGCTTCTCTGGGCACCCTGTGCCAGCGCCTCAGCACCCTCCCAGGGAAGAGCTTCTGCCTAAGAGCTCATCTCAGTCTCCCCACGGGCAGGTTAAAGCCATTCCCCTTGGCCTGTCCCTCCAGGCCCTTGTCCATAGCCCCTCTCCAGGCTTTTTGTCGGCCTCCTTAATGCACTGAAAGGCTTGAGGCCGTGCTGTGTGCTCTACAGCTCAAAACCACGGCAGAAACCATCCAGCCTCCACCAACCTGCAGTTCTCTGGGCTCCAGCTCCTCCCTTACACTGGCAGGGACATGCAGGAACACCTTTAGCTGAGCTTGCCCATGAGCCTTGATTTCCCCCTTAAAGCACAAACAAAGCCCTAAGGAGGAAGACTTACTGTAACCAGCTTTTGGGTGCCAATTCTAGACCTGATACTGATTCTTAAAGGCCCCAGCAAAGCAGAGACAATTCCTAGCTTCAGAAGGGATCCTGAACCCCATCTCCACCTTTGCTGCTACTTCCTCAGCACGGAGGTTAAGAGTTCATTTCTATCTAGGAATAAATGTCACAAGCAACTAGGAAAGGAAACAACAAATACTGGAGGGGGAGGAGAACAGGTAGAGCCTGGGAAGACCATTATGAAGATAGAAATGGCTACACCAGCGCGTAAAATAACCCAAGCTGGACACATCCACAAAGATAACCCCGTAATGCAAAGGAGTCTCTTTGGCAAAAGGAAACCTGGAGGAGGCCAAACTGTCAGAGCAGCTACAGACAGAGCTTTCCCATCTGCTGTTTGGGCCAAAGCGATAGGAGCTGCAGAGCTGGGTGCTTCCTGCCTGCAGAGAGCAGCCCACCACCACCACTGTCCCCCCCAGCAGGTCCCAGCCCCATGGGGACGCAGCAGGCCATGGCAGCTGCCTCGCCACCATGTCTGGATCCTTCTGTGGATGCTCAGCACAGTTCCTGTGCAGTGAAACAGAGCCAGGAGGAGCAAGGAGAGCCCGTACCTTCTTATTATCCACCACTTTATGGATGTAGATGGTTGCCTGGGTGTACTCACGCAAGTCCCGTTGCTGTTGGCACAACAGCCCTTCTCTGCACTCCGGACAGAGCTCTGGGGAGGCACAAAGGTAAAATGCACTTCATTGCTTCAGCTCCTTGGAGATCCCAGCCCAGTAACTCAGAGCATCCGCCAAGCTCCACGTTTACCACCCATCCCCTTAGATCTGAGCCTTTAGGCCCCTGCCCAGAGAGCTGGCACAGAACAGAGCCCAGGGAGCAGCAGAACGTGCACTCACGGGGCTCAGAGGTGTAAAGGGCACCCTCGGGGTCCGCCCCGGGCGCTGCTGTCCGGGTGATTTTGATGACGTGATCCACAACAAAGAGTTTTTGAATCCGCTCCCACTCGCTGGGCCATATCAGAGCTATACTGTGCAAAGGAACAAGAATGTGCTTTATGACATGGAAAAGCCAAGCCCTGAGCTCCCCAACAGCCTCCCCTCTTCCTTTTAGTCTCGCTAAGGAAAGCAAAGATCCCAAAATCAATCCCTAACTCCAGCTACACACGAGGGCCTGAACACCCAAGATTAACTCCAGCTACACACGAGGGCCTGAACACCCAAGATAACAGGGACAAACACCAGGGTGCTGTTAGCGATGCTGCTCTGCTCCCATCACACTGGGCAGGGGGGGGGAGGACGGAGGAGGAGAAGGAGAGGAGAGGGGAAGATCTGCTACGTTTAGTGCTGCATCACTGCAGAAGCAATGCTACGGAGCATGAACTCCAGCCCAGTGTCCAGCGCTCCGGGGGGCAAGCCCCATGGAAAGCAAAGTGTGAGGAAGCCGGATGTTTCTATGCCCTGGTCAAAGGCAGGGGAGTTGATTGTTAGGAACCAGCCAAGTTGAAGTAAGCTCTTTTTTCCTCCTGACCCAGCATGCTCTGACTATTTAGGTGTTGCCTTGCATGAAGGCTGAGGAGGGTCTGAGCAAGCTTATGTGTTAATTTCTTCACGGACAAGCATTTGCTCCTCATGCTGCTGCAGCTCAATGCAGCTCCGGGAACGCTCCCCAGGATGACAACACCCTTCAAAGGCACCCACATGAAGAGAAGAAACTCACAGTTTGGAGTCTTCTTTGGTCATGGAAGCGTAGGTGAACATGAGGCCTCCGTGGGGGCAGAGGAGAGCGCTGTTCCCTACCGAGGACACGGGGCTGCAGCGCGTTGGCCTCCTGCGCAGGTAAAGGGAAGCGGTTTGCAAAGCGCGGTTCAGGTTATCCCACAAACCCCACAGCTCTGCAGGCAGCCAGGAAGGAATCAGAGGTGAGTGTTTACAGGAGGCATTCCAGCTGGGAATATGAAAGCACTACAGATGAGGAAATCAGATCTGCGTGCCTGTGAGTTGCAGAGATTTCCATCTCCAGCAGCAGCCGGTGGAAGCAGGACTGAGCAGTGACCTCTGCCTGGGATCCATGCAGACGAACAAACTAATCAGGTTCCCATCTAATCCCACCATCTGGTTGAGACACGATAAACAAGGAAACGCAGGTTCCTCCCAACGTACTACAACTAATCCAAGCTCTGCAGAAAGCAGCTTCCTTGTTCCCACCCAGGGAAACGGCAGGTAACCTCTCACCGCACCGGGAATCAAAAGCAAAACCCATTGGCAGGAATAAAAAGCACCAAAAAAAACCCCCTCCAGCCAAGTTACCTGACAAATTTCCTCCACTCTTCCACAAAGAACTGCGAAACGATGTACAGCTCATCTGTCTCCTGGAGGGGAAAAGGAGGGGAGGGGGGGGGAAAGGCTCTTTTGTTAATTAATCCCACAACAGAGAGGCGATGACTGCTCAGTGCTTTCTGCAGTGATTCTCCTCCAGCCCTCAGTGGCTTCACCATGACAACTCCATCCAAGCGCGCTGGGAAAGCCAAGCTAAATAATTTGGGATCAAGTACTAAGCACTTACATTACTAATCTGGTGTTTATTGCGGAGTTAGTTTAGCTTTAGATCCAATTACCTCTAATTCACAGCAGGACACAGGCACTTCCCCTGCAGCAGCTAAGAAGCCCCAGACTGTTCTCAGGGGCTAAAGCAGACACTCCTCTGCACCTCTGGGATGTTTCAGTCTCCCTTCTCCACCTCCACATTAAACCACTCTGCTTATTTTCCTCCCCAAACCTCAACTGTTTTGGATCAGGAAAACTCAGAAAGCTTGAGGGAAAGATCCTCAGCTCTTCTCTGTCAGGCTCCCTTGGGAAATTCAAAGGGAATGGAGGATGTAGCCTTACTGCCTGGAGAGACCTTCCTATTCTGAGCTGACCCATGGTGGGCTCCAGCTTTCCATCACCTACTCCAGCTTCAAAACCAGACCCAACCCTTAAACATCACCAGCAGGACCGGGCACATCTCCAGCTTAGTGCTTCCCATTTAAACCCTTCTAAGGTTCCTCAGTTCTGAGACATGGACCTGTATTGACTTTCATATTAACTCCTGGCTGGAGAAGGCACCTGGGAGCAGCAAACTGACCTGGCACGTCGGAGCCACCGAGGCACCTGCCAAAGACCTTGGCAGGACCTCAGTGCCAACCATTAATCAGTGAGAGGTCCTGGAGCCCAGGCGTGGAGCCAATGGCTTGTGCCATGTCTTTAGAGCGGCCTCAAAGCCCTGGAGAGCTCCAGGCTTGTCCGAGAGGTCTTTGAACCCCAGCCTGGATTGGATTGGAAGGGACCTTAAAGCTCATCCAGCTCCAACCCCTGCACAGGCAGGGACCCCTTCCACTAGAGCAGCTTGCTCCAAGCCCCTGTGTCCAACCTGGCCTTGAACACTGCCAGGGATGGGGCAGCCACAGCTTCTCTGGGCACCCTGTGCCAGCGCCTCAGCACCCTCACAGGGAAGAGCTTCTGCCTAAGAGCTCATCTCAGTCTCCCCTCTGGCAGGTTAAAGCCATTCCCCTTGGCCTGTCCCTACATCCCTTGTCCCAAGCCCCTCTCCAGCTTTCCTGCAGCCCCTTCAGGCACTGGAGCTGCTCTCAGGTCTCCCCTTCAGGATCCTTCTCTTCCCCAGGCTCACCCAGCCCAGCTCCATAGGAAGACCTGCTCTTGCATGACCATCACTTCTATTTTCAGGGCTCCAGCATTTAGGGCCGCTCCCCTGAGCTGTTGGGATGCAGGAAGGTGCTGGAGCCCACGTGAATTCTGTCTGACCAGCAGCAAGCACAATGTGGCTTGCACACGAAAGCCGCCTCCACCGGCCCAGCCACACCACTGCAGTCCTTGCAGGGGCGGATGTAACCACAGCAGCAATATTGATGGTGCTTATCTGGCTGAGTGTGGGCCAGCCACAGCTCCGCTGGCACAGGAGAGCAGCTCGTGCAGCTTCAGCAGGGCTCTGTGCCAGCACAGCTGATGGGGAAATCACACCTCGGCACAGCTCACGTGTGAGCTCCGCTGGCACGGGCTCGCGGGTACCAGCAGCCTCTCTCACGGGCAAAAGAGATGCTCTTAGAAGGGATGAAAGCATTTAAAACCCTCCCCCAAGCCCTGCTATGGTGCCCTCGTCCCCATACCTGAGGCCAGCTGCCCAGGCAAGGTCTGCATTTATCATGGAACAGGTTCTGGAGAGAAGTCTTCTGCTCGCTGGCCATCATCTTATGCAGAGCTTCGTTCTCCTCCCCTTCACGCTCCAAGATCTGCACGGAAGAGTCAATAACAGCAGAGCTTCAGCTCCTCACTGCCATCAAATGTGCCATTACCTTCTGGGTCACACCAGACCCAGAAACACGACCGTGTATTTACAGTCAACAAGAGGTTGTTTGGCAAATACCTTGCACTGGGAACAGCACTCTTTGTTGTTTGGGAATTCAGGGGCCTTTGGAAAGTATTGCTTGAGTTTCTCCCAGGCTTCCTTGGAAACCACCCTGCGATCGTTCTCGGATATGCACAGGCCACCTGCAGGGACAGAGCCAAGAGAAGGGCTTTGCTCTCCAGCACTCAACGCCGTGGTGCAGCACTGACCAAGAGACTGCAGGGTATCGATGTGGGGGAAGAGATTCACACACCGTGTCAGCAAACCAGAGCACAACCGACACACAAAGTCACCTTCAACTCCTTTATCGTCTCCCTGTTCAGACAGGGAAATAACCCAAAGTGACTTTAATTCCTGAAAACATCCTCTAGATTCCAGAGCTCAGGAATCGAGCAGCTGATCAAACACAAGCGGTGTCAGAGAGATGAGGGAAAGCACAGATATGCTGCAGAGGGCACGGGGCTGCTGCGTGCTGGTCCTGGCTGTCCACACCTGCATCTGTAGGGGGACTGCACCTCCCGAGCTGCACAGTGACCCCATGGCCCATCAAACAGGAGCCAGGTGCTTTCCTCACCCTTGAAAAACCAAGACTACCACTGTATGATCCCAGATGGCTTCATGTGCCCTATCCAAGCACCTCAGGACTGGAAAGGATGGGTGTGAAGATACAAAGAGGTTTACCAGCTACCCCCCGGACCACGCAGGTTATTTATCCTGCTGCTCAAGCAGCTCAAAACAACCCACAAATGGTTTATCCTAGAATCCCAGAAGGGACCTTAAAGCTCCTCCAGTTCCAACCCCTGCCACAGGCAGGGACCCCTTCCACTAGAGCAGCTTGCTCCAAGCCCCTGTGTCCAACCCGGCCTTGAACACTGCCAGGGATGGGGCAGCCACAGCTTCTCTGGACAAGAAGCATTTGTGCTCGTTTCTTTAGGGACAGCAGGAGCAGAAAGCTCACACCCACACATCTGGACACCGTGTGTACATGTGACAACACGTGCTCTGGTCGACAAATAAGGCTTGGGAAGACCGGAGAAGGTGAAAGCTTGAGGATCCAACACGATGATGTCCAAGGGGAAAGCACAACCGCAGCTCCCTATGGGAGAGCAGCTGGGAAGCTGCAGGGACAAAGCAGAGGAGCAGTTGCAACGCTGTGATGCAAACCGGATTTGGATGCAGCATGGGAATATTCAGGCCTAAATGTGGGTTTCAGCAGCAAGAGGGAAGCAAAACAGCAAAGTCACAGCGCTGAGCAGGGTCCAGCCAAGGGCACAAACACTTCATTATCCGCTTTTCTATAGCCTGAGGAGCTACAGAAAGAAGACGAGGAGAAAAGGCTCCTTCTCCTTCTTTAACATTACAGGCAGCTCCTCAGGCTCCTGGACCCGGCGGCTTTCCTCACTCCTGGACTTCTGCCAGCCCTAAAGAGGAGAAAATAGCAACGCTCCCCTCCTGCTTTTCCTTAACAAACAAAGTCAGGCGGGACCGCATCGCCGCGGCGATGGCCACTTGGTCTTCAGCAAACGTGACCAAGTGGCCCAGCTTTACCACACAAGGAGGCTGCTGCCCAAGGCTGGGGGGAAAGCAGCTTGGCCAGCTTAGTGCCTGGACACTGCATGGTTCATGAGAATGGGTTAATTTGCTGCTGAGCAAAAAGAGGGGGAGAAATCAGATGTGGATGTGCAGGCAACAAGTGCTTTGCCATCTGGGAGATGAGGAGCCTGACCAGTGACCCCCCTCCCACCACCCAGGGACACGCTTTGGGCACAGGCATCAAAGGGCTCCTCACTTGGTGTCTGGAAGGAATTAATCTGCTGAGGTTGGGCAGTTACTGGAGAGGGAGGAATTGCAGCAGGGATGCAAAGGGATTTCTGCAGGGAACGCCGGGATGGCACGGCTGGAGCCCAGCCAGACCTCGTGGATAAAGCAATGGCTTTCCCAGGCCTACCACCAAGGCATTTCCCCCACAGCAAAATGAAAGCCATGGGATGGAGACCACAGACTTGCTGATAGGCTCCAGAGGGGAATTTTAAAGGTGGAAAGTCTGTTTTCCATGAGGAATTGGGGTGAGCTCAACACGATGCAATCTGACCTGCCAGCAGCCCCCTTATTTAATAGTGCTCATTCTGATATGACCCAAAGTCACAGATCAAGTAGCAGTTCACCACCAGAACATGTTCAGAGGCCTCCTGGCCTATTCTTGTCATGTCTGGCTACATTCAATGTTTCACCACGATGCTGAATGCTTTTATTTAACGGGAGCAGCCTCGTGGCAATGGGAATAACAGCTCTGAACAACAGCAAACGCCGTGCCAAAGCGCTCAGCCACCTTAAACCGAGGCTTTCTCAAGCCATTACTCGACATCCTTGCTCAGCCTCGATGACAGGAGGTGTGTGGCTGATTTATGGCAGGTTTCCTTCTTCCTAGGAACAAGATGGAGCATTCCCAACAAGGAAATCGATGCCTACAAACTGGAGCTTACTGAGAGTTATGTCTGGGAGGAATTTAGGAGCTAGCAAAGGGCCATATAAACAGCAGGGTAGCCAAGGATGTTGCTAATGAACCGTCACATAGGAAAACAACCAAGGCTGGGGCAGAGCCTTATGTAAACAGACACCCAGAGCAGCAGGTCGGTAAGTCAATACCCTCAGCACTCCCAGATAACCCCTGTTTCCACAGAGGTTAGGTAAGTGCTCCTGATTTCATGCGAACCAAGAGGATAAATGGATGCTCTCAGCTCCCACCTTGACCGATTGCACCACGTTTTCTTCCTAAACGCTTTCAGAGCTTTCAAGCAGCTGCAGATCTTTGGCGCTGCTCTCGCTCCATCACGTCATCATGATCTCATGAAGTTCAGCAAGGACAAGTGCAAGGTCCTGCCCTTGGGTTGGGGCAATCCCAAGCACAAACACAGGCTGGGCTGAGAATGCACTGAGAGGAGTCCTGCGGAGAGGGACCTGGGGGTGTTGGTCAATGAGAAGCTCCCCATTACCTGGCTTCAGTGAGCGCTTGAGCCCAGAACCCCCCTGTGTGCTGGGCTGCACCCCCAGAGTGTGAGCAGCAGCTCAGGGAGGGGATCCTGCCCCTCTGCTGTGCTCTGGGGAGACCCCCCCTGCAGCCCTGATCCAGCTCTGGGGCAGCAGCACAAGAGGGACGTGGAGCTGCTGGAGCGAGGCCAGAGGAGGCCATGGAGATGCTGTGAGGGCTGGAGCAGCTCTGCTCTGGAGCCAGGCTGAGAGAGCTGGGCTGGGGCAGCCTGGAGAAGAGAAGGCTCCTCAAGGGGAGACCTGAGAGCAGCTCCAGTGCCTGAAGGGGCTGCAGGAAAGCTGGAGAGGGGCTTGGGACAAGGGATGTAGGGACAGGCCAAGGGGAATGGCTTTAACCTGCCAGAGGGGAGACTGAGATGAGCTCTTAGGCACAAGCTCTTCCCTGTGAGGGTGCTGAGGCGCTGGCACAGGGTGCCCAGAGAAGCTGTGGCTGCCCCATCCCTGGCAGTGTTCAAGGCCAGGTTGGACACAGGGGCTTGGAGCAAGCTGCTCTAGTGGAAGGGGTCCCTGCCCGTGGCAGGGGTTGGAGCTGGATGAGCTTTAAGTTCCCTTCAACCCAAACCATTCCATGAATCTCTGGCTCTCTGTGACTTTGTTACTGACAGATCCTCCCTTCCACAGCCCAGCACTTCCTGCAGCATCTCTGCCTTTACACCCTTTTCCCTGCCTTACCAAATCTGGGCTGGAAGGTGACAGCTGACTTGCAAATAAAGTTTCAGTGTCAAGAAACACCAGGAAAATGAGAATTAAGCACATTTCTGCAGTAACAACTCGTGCTGGCCTCCGAGGGAGCAAAGGCTACAAGGTCAACGCCTTGAGCAGTGGGCAACAACAGAAACATTCAGCTCCATCCCCCGGACAGACTCACCATGTGGGCAAACGATGTCTTCATTAAAATTTAACTCCTCTTCCTCCTCTCTCTTCTCTTCATTGGATTCATCTAATTAAAGGAAACAACAAAAACCCCAAGCCATGAAGATTGCACACAGTTTCCTCTCTTAAGAAAGGAAGAATCTTTGGGCAAAGGAGCGCGGTTGCCTTCCAAATTGCGGCAAAACCCTCAACCCAAGGGAATCTTTGGAAGGAAATCTGCTGTTCTCCACTGCTGTGGCCCCCAGGCAGGCGGGATTACAGCCTACAGCCCATGGAGGAGTGCTTTGAAGTGCCTGCAGCACAAGCCTGCCCTTTGTGAGACTACAAAGGACACATTTGTTAGGGCTAAAACACCACAGGGGTTCCCTGCTCCCAGGGATTGGAGTTTAACCTAAACACGGGCTAGGTGAGAGCGCAGGGAGCGGAAACCTGCTGGCAAACATCAGTGCCCTCTTTGCCTTGTGGATGCTGATCTAAACCAGATGCTGCCTGACAAACCAAGGGGCAGCCTGCCAGGGGGTGACAAGCCCCACATTAATCCATAAACGATAGTTAAGAACTGAAGCTCCACAGTAATGCAGTTGGCCCCTGAACTGGAGCATCATAAACATAGTACATTGTTAGTAAGGGTCCCTACCGACCTGCCAGACAAGCACATAGGCTTGTGAGTAATTCAAATGTACTACTCAGAGCTGTGACCTGTTGTGAAACCGCCCCTGAGGAATGAGGAGTGGTAACTCAAGTACCCTTTTTGCACCGAGTGCTCCACCAGCACCAGGTATGATCAGAGGGCTGTGGTGCTCTCAGAGCCATCAAGCCCAAGATCAATGCCATCAGCCCATCATCTCCACTTGCATTCAAGCAAGCTTCTTGCCCTCAGTTCTGACACTAAAAGCTCAACAAAATATCCAGTTTCCAAAGGTTTAAAGAGCAGAGGGCAAATAAATCCCCATCTATTCTCATAATACTCATGATATGGGTATAGAATAGAGGTTTTTTTTTCCTCCTTGGCTGTGTTTTCCCAGTGCTGCTCTACGCTGTTCATCCATAGACCATCAATAAACATCATCAAGGTAATTTTCATGCTTCTTTACCCCCTGGGCTCCCTCATTCAGATAAAAGCAGATGAAAAGATCATGGGTCTGGGGTGGCAATTTTACACAGCTTTGGAAAACTACAAAACTACTTATCTTCTCAGGGTGTGAAGATCACCCAGCACTTTTGAAGCTTATCAAATCAAAAGCTCCTTAAATGAAGGAGCTTTTTAATGTGCTTTATTATCCTCTCCTCCCAACTCACACAAGGAAAGACAAACAGCTACAGGAGCACCCAACATGTCTTTTGTTAGGAGGTATCAGAGGTATCAGGCTGTGGATGTCCACAGCAGCACAACTACCTTTGCTTTGTGCGTTTCCATTCATTTTCCCATTACTGTGCTCCGTGTCTTCATCTTGCTCATTTAACTGCTCCAGAGCCAGCTGACGCCAGCTCCTCAAGGATGCTTTTCCAACCCAGAACCCGTCATTCCTGCAGAGAGACAACAGCGCTGGCAACACAAATCACATCTCTAGTAGGAGGTGTCCCTGCCCATGGCAGGGGTTGGAACTGGATGATCTTAAGGTCCCTTCCAACCCAAACCATTGTGATTCTATGATCTATTTAAGCGCTTCTCAACCCCCTTTGACAACAGTAGATAGCATCAGGACTTACATACCCCTTGACTGTGATCTTCAGCAGGTTGGTCACGGTTTTGTAGTCTTCATTTAAGCGGTTCTTCAGCCGCAGGATTCGACACCTTTCCACCACGCAGTCCTTGCAAAGTGCTTTCACTGGGGTGACAGGGGAAAGAAACATGATTTATCACACACAGGGCTGAGCTTCTGGCGGGTTTGAAGGTGCTCAGACACGTAGGTACCAACTATGCTGCCTCGAGACCAGAGGTTTCACATGGAAATGAGGAGAGCCCTGGGGTCACTGCCAGATCAGGCCACATTTGCAGGTTAAATGAGCACAAAACACTCCAGAGGTGGGATCTGTTCTGCTGGCTTCACAGCCTTCCGGTACCAACAGTCTGCAATTCCAGCTGCTAGCCAGGGCATGCCAACACACAGCCAGGGGAGCCAAAAGGCAGGAGGGATTAGGCATATTGAAAGAAAAAAAACCACCCATATTGTGGCACTTTGAGGTTAAAGCCAGAAATAACCTCCCCTCCTGCAAAGCTACACTGGAGCAATAGGAGTGGAAACCCTCCAGCTGGGCATGTTCCTCTGGGAGCAAGAGGGGTGCATCCAGGGAAGAAGCTGGAGAAGGCAGTGCATGCATCCATCCATCCATCCCTTCACCCATCCATCCATCCATCCATCCATCCACACATCCATCCATCCATCCCTTCATCCATCCATCCCTCCATCCCTCCCAGCCCTACTCCACAAACAGAGCCGCGGGCGACCTTCCAGTTGACTAATAAATGCTGCCCTGGTTGCTCTCCACAAAGACTGCCTGCGTCACAGCACTTGCTGCTGGTTCTGTTCCTTCCCTATAAGCTCCTCGCAGGAGCTGAGCTAATTTGGTCTCAGCGGGAGTCATGGAGCTCCTTCACAAAAGGAACTCAGCCTGGGGCTCAATTAAGGGATGCCCAAAGACGATCGGGGCTGGGCTGACCCCAAAACTCAAGATGTGTGACAAATGCCCACAACACAAGCACGCAGGCTATCAGGTATGTGCTTTCCTCGAGAGGCAGCTCAGGACAGGCTAGAAGTGACAGACAGGGATTTTATTTGCTTGGCCTGCACATATCCGTGCTGCTGGCTCCAGGGAATGCTGTCCACACAGGATCTGGAGGTAGTGCAGGTACAGACAAGAGTCTGAGGGGTTGCATGTGCAAGTGAATCAACTTCACAAAACCTTCCCAAGTCTTACATTTAAGTCTCTTTCTCAGAAGTCCCTCCATGAGCAGCTCTTCCTAAATGGAGAACTCAGGAATGAACAGACCCGAGTCCCAGACAGGCTGGGCTGCACCCCCAGAGCATGAGCAGCAGCTCAGGGAGGGGATCCTGCCCCTCTGCTGTGCTCTGGGGAGACCCCCCCTGCAGCCCTGATCCAGCTCTGGGGCAGCAGCACAAGAGGGACCTGGAGCTGCTGGAGCGAGGCCAGAGGAGGCCATGGAGATGCTGCGAGGGCTGGAGCAGCTCTGCTCTGGAGCCAGGCTGAGAGAGCTGGGCTGGGGCAGCCTGGACAAGAGAAGGCTCCTGAAGGGGAGACCTCAGAGCAGCTCCAGTGCCTGAAGGGGCTGCAGGAAAGCTGGAGAGGGGCTTGGGACAAGGGATGTAGGGACAGGCCAAGGGGAATGGCTTTAACCTGCCCGAGGGGAGACTGAGATGAGCTCTTAGGCAGAAGCTCTTCCCTGGGAGGGTGCTGAGGCGCTGGCACAGGGTGCCCAGAGAAGCTGTGGCTGCCCCATCCCTGGCAGTGTTCAAGGCCAGGTTGGACACAGGGGCTTGGAGCTGGGTGAGCTTTAAGCTTCCTCCAACCCAAACCAGGCTGGGATTCCATGGTTCTGTGGCTGCAATCAGACCAACTGTAGTTGCTTGAACGTTAACATCTGCACGTGAACCAAATCACCCAGTGCAGCACAAAAAGAACTAAAGTTCTGATGATGAAGGACAGGTCTGGGACCAGAACAAGGCTCAAAACCATGTTCAGACCAGGAGTTGGAGAAGGCATTTTGTAGCTGACTCCTTACCATTCAGCCGGGGCCCTCCTCCGTATCTCCTGTAGAAGAAGTCAGCCACGTACTCCGATATCCTCTTCATGATGGATATTTTGTCGGGATGGAGCTTGCCATGGGAGCAGAGGCAAGCAGTGTTATCTATGGGTTTGGGAGGAGTGGACTCATCCAGCCATTTCTGCAGCCACTCCAGGGAGATGAAGTCGTATGGGGAACCTGGGAGGGGAAAAAGCACAAAGAGAAACAAGCCCGAACGTGTCAGCGAAGGCACAACGCAGCAGATGGTGTTTTATAATGACTCTGATATTAAACAGCACTTTTAAAACTTCACAAGCTATCAGTGTTGATTAAAACCCTCTGTTCAGTTCGCAAACAGCCACTACAGCTTCCCCCGGCCAAGTCTCATCTCAGCATCGCACGTTTAGGAGATAGGTGCTATGTGAAGTTAAGATATGTGAGAGTAAGCGGTCAGTTCAGATTCAAGCAATCCATATGGAAGCCCAGACCATTCCAAGTCACACTGCTAAACCTTTAGGGGCTTACAGGAGAGCAGTTGAGGAAGGACAAGGATTTTCCTATCAGCCACTGAGGGACAGATATAGTACCATATGGACATGGAGCTGTTGGAGCAAGACCAGAGGAAGCCACGAGGATGCTCAAGGGCTGGAGCAGCTCCTGTATGGAGCCAGGCTGAGAACATTGGGGCTGCTCAGTCTGGAGAAGAGAAGCTGCGTGGAGACCTCAGAGCAGCTTCCAGTGTCTGAAGGGGGCTGCAAGGATGCTGCAGAGGGGCTCTTCATCAGGGGCTGCAGGGACAGGGCAGGGGTGAGGGGTTCAAACTGAAACAGGGGAAGTTCAGGTTGGAGATAAGGCAGAAGCTCTTCCCTGTGAGGGTGCTGAGGCATTGGCACAGGGTGCCCAGAGAAGTGGTAAATGCCCCACCCCTGGCAGTGTTCAGGCTTGGAGCAAGCTGCTCTAGTGGAAGGTGCCCCTGTCCGTGACAGGGGGTTGGAACTGGAGGAGTTTTAAGGCCCCTTCCAAAGCAGTCTGGGATCCTATGGTTTAAGCTGTGATCATCCATTAAAGGCTCTTTCTAGAGCGACCTCATTGGGTTACATTGAAAAATAAAAGGCAACAACATTAAATAGACAAGGTCAGTGCTTGCCCCATCCCTTCAGCACCCAACACTCCAGTGCTATTCTGGGCTGCTCTCACCCCTCAGAATGAGACACCCGTGTGCATTTTACCATTTACAGTGCAAACCGGCCCTGGCTCAAATGTTTAGAAGGTGCAGAGCACATCCACGGCTCAGCAGCAGCTGCAGGAGCAGTGAAATAGCTGTGGGTGAATCCAGGTATCTCAGTGGGCACAGGGTGCCCAGAGAAGCTGTGGCTGCCCCATCCCTAGCAGTGTTCAAGGCCAGGTTGGACAAAGGGGCTTGGAGCAAGCTGCTCTAATGGAAGGTGTCCCTGCCTGTGGAAAGGGTTGGAAGGGATGTTAAAGCTCATTCATGATTCTATGACTTAATACCAAGACCTGCTGCTGATGTGTAAACCCTTCTTTGAGGTCACTGGGAAATGAGGAAGAAATGAGGAGGAAATGAAGCCTGTTCTACGCTGACACAGGGAAAGCAGCTCTGAAATCACCCTCGGTTCCATCCATGAAACGAACACAAATCCTTAACGTTCTGAACAAAGGAGCAGCAGAGAAGCTACAGGAAAACACTTTGTCTTCCAGTCTGCCCCTGCTCCTTGTGAAGCCGGGCTTCAAACCCCCTGTTCCTCTGCAGCACATCCCAGCAGTATTCCCATCTTACGCAACGCCAGCCACACAGCCGTGACCTCCAGAGAATCGCAGCGCTGTCAGAGCTGCTTTGGGATCAAAGTGCCTCCCCCAGAAAGCGCCTTTTTCTGGGGCAGGCTCCACAAAGCTGGCAGCAACCGTGTCTGTGCAGCTGCAGAGAGAGTCCCCAGCTCCCGCGGGATCGCGCCCGGAGCGGCTCTGCAATAACGCTGCCTCCAGCTGTGCTAGCGAGCTGCTGTGGCCTGGACGTGCCCTGCAGCAGGCAGTGGGTGCCCTTAGGGTCTTGTCATCTTCAAAGTGGGGCAGAGGAGCTCTGCCTGCACTTGTAAAGCCATCCTTTGGAGCTTTATTAGAAGCGCTGCGAGCAAACCCTGCTGCTGCTGCTCAAGCGGAGGGCAAACACAGCAGGGCCGGGCTCAGGAGCAGTGACTCACGGCACGTTCCTACCTCCACCACAGCTCTGATTTACCAGTGCCACCACACTGCTCGGCTGGCAGGGCCACGGCTGAGCTGGGACAGCCTCGTGGCCCTGTTGTTGGCAAACCTGGTGCCTGAATTGCAGGGGCAGATGTTTACAGGAGCTCCCGAGGTGGCCGCTCGGCTGCTCCCAGCTCAAGCAATGGGCACCAAAAGCTGAACATCAAACGGGTTGAGAGGCTGGGCAGTTCAACTCATTTGAAAGTCCTGAATGACAAATTCCCATGGGATTTTAGGAGATGGGCAGAGAAAGTGCCCCCTCTGCTTGTTTTGAGGGAGAGGAAAACAAGGGAGTGGAATAAAAGTCCTTGTGGTCAGATATGCTAAAGATTACAAGACACAAGGAGTAGTAGGGAAGTTTTAAACCCTACCACTCATCAGGTGGACTACGAAGCTTAGACACAGGGCCTTGGAAGCAGGGCTGAATCAAGTAATTTCCTGCTGGAGGTCAGGCATTTCCATACCCTGTTACCTGCTGATTCACTCGGATCAACAGCTCCCAAACTTGCCATGTGCTGGCAGTTTGAGACCAGCCCTTTCTTCTGCCTCAATGCCACCAAGACAAGCTGCTCACCAGGCAGAAGAACACAGTCAGCACGCATGGAAGCACACAGGAGACTGACTGATGGAGAAGGAGCAAGAGGGAATGAATGACACCAGAGGCCATGAGAATGAGCAGAAAAGGGAGAAAAATAGGTTAAGGCAGAAAAAACAGACAGGGAACAAACTCCTCAGAGCATGCACACAGCAACAACAGGCACCAATCACTCTGCTCTTGAAGAGGCTAATGCATTCCAGCAGTGCCCAGGCCACAGAAGCGAGTTGTGGGTTAGTAACAAAACATCACTAATCTTAACAACAGTCTACTACAAGATACTACCACAATGTCTTACAGACCAGCTTCAGCGGGTAACCTTTTGTAGAGCTCCTTCACCTCCTCGTGCTTGATTTTGCCCCTGGCCACGCTCTGCTTGCGCATCTCGGCCATTTCGTTGCACCACTCCTCGAACTTGGAGTTGTCACGTTCCACCAGCTCCTGCAGGAAAGCTGGTGGGAAAAGGAGGAAAAAGAAACCCCAGTCATTCCAAGGAAAAACGCCAATTATGTTAATTACCCCTGTGATGGGTTACCCGGGGATAACAAGCCTAAGAACTCCCCACGCAGCTACCGACATGAAGCCTTTCCAAAGGCCAAGTGCATGGCTGTTGCTTGCTGCAGTAGTTCTGGGTGCAGATGATTTGAGTGCAAGACAAAGCACCCAAGAAAATCATTTACTCGGGGTTGGTGCTGCATGAAGAGAAACCCTTTGCTTGCAAAGAAGCCTCTGCCAAGCACTGGCAGTGGGGGGCCGTGCAGCGGGGCGGCTGCAGAGCCGGAGCACAGCCGGATGCTTTGCTGCCTGCTTCAGGCCCTCCCTGCTCCTCCTCTTGCTCCCACTGAGAGCAGCTCTGCCGTGCTGCCAAGGGCAAGGAATCTGTCGTTCCCAGGGGAGAAACAAGAGCTTTTCACCCCACGGGCACACCTGAAGCCTGTCCTGACGTGCAGCCGCATGGGTAGGAGTGAACTCAGCGAGAGGGGTTGAGCACGTTGCAAGCCCAAGGACAAAAAGCCCTCAGGAGATGGGAGATAAGAATGGGAGGGTGAGGGAAATGGGGATTTTTGCTGTTGCCAGTGGAAAAAGCCCCCAAAACCCCAAACCTCAGCAGGGAAAAGAAGATAAAAAACACTTCCCTCGCGGGGCTGGTGTAAGCAGTGCTTTCCCCTTCCCATAAGGAAGCTTTCTCCTATTCAGCAGTGTTTTGAAGAGCTAAAATATATCCAGAAAGGTTTAATGCTTGTGTGGCCAGAGAGCACAAGAGCCACCTCGGGAGAATACATGGCACTAAAACCCAACCAGCTTGACCCCCTTGAGGTCAGAGCCAAGTTACATCTACATTCCCATCCCGGAAAAGCCGCTTTGAACGGCATCAAAGGAAAATGCCTCAAATTTACAGTTGCATGAAACCTCCCCGCAACCACAGGGCTCGCTGCTGCCCTTCGCTCCCTGTTCCCTGGCAGCATTCCATGGGAAACAAAGGCAACCGCGGGGCTGTGCAGGAATTCGGCGCTGGGTGGAGAGGCTTCTGCCGGGGTTATTGTTTTGGGCAGAGGGGTAGGAGGAAAAGGAGCGCAAGAGAGCTCAGGAAACAGAGTGAAATGCAGCTCTGAGGCAGGGATCAGCACGAATTCCCAAAGCCGTGGGGCTCAGGGGGTGGGTTTTAGTGGTGGTGGGAGCTGGAAAAGGTTTGGTGTTGGTAAGGGGGGGGAAAGCAGTCGGATTTACCCCCTCCTCATGCAGGTAATGTGAAGAGTGGAGGTCCGAAGGGGATATGCCACCTCTGCTGTGCAGGAGAGGGAGGAAGGTGAACACACCTCACCCCCACCAGCACCAGGGGCCTAATTAATATTTCTAATCAAGCAGCACGCAAATGTGAAGCATCATTAAATCCACAGGCCAAATCCACCGGGATTTCTGCCACCCCCAGTCATTCTGAAGCAAGACACGAACGCGCTCGTACAAAAGCCCTGCTAAGGGCTCCCATCCTCTTGTTTTCACACCATTTATGCTCAACATGGCAAAGATTCTGCAAAAGCACAAGAAACCTGACATCCATCAGGATTATTCACCTCCAGCACAGTACGTGTGCTGCTGGTGACATTTAACCACGCTGCTCCCCTGTGCCTTCAGGAACCCGAGCGGGCTCCTGGCTGCGAATCTCAGTGCTCCCGCTGCCACACGTGTCTCCCAAGGGGATGATCTCCTAACCCCTTCCCATCCTGTCTTGCTGGTTAAGACAGATAAGTGTGAGCTAGCACAGGGGTGGGATCATCAGGATTCCATCATCAGGACAGGGCCACCAAGTGGCTATATGGCACTTCTGTGGGCTCACAGTGGTCACTAAAGGGGCTTGGAGGAAAAAACCCAGCTCCTGGCCTGCCTGGAGCATCCCAGGCACAAACACAGGCAGGTGGGGAATGGATGGAGCAGCCTGAGAAGAAGGACTTGGGGGTGTTGGTCAATAAGAAGCTCCCCATGACCCGGCTTCAGTGAGCACTTGAGCCCAAACCCCCTCCGTGTGCTGGGCTGCACCCCCAGAGCGTGAGCAGCAGCTCAGGGAGGGGATCCTGCCCCTCTGCTGTGCTCTGGGGAGACCCCCCCTGCAGCCCTGATCCAGCTCTGGGGCAGCAGCACAAGAGGGACGTGGAGCTGCTGGAGCGAGGCCAGAGGAGGCCATGGAGATGCTGCGAGGGCTGGAGCAGCTCTGCTCTGGAGCCAGGCTGAGAGAGCTGGGCTGGGGCAGCCTGGAGAAGAGAAGGCTCCTGAAGGGGAGACCTGAGAGCAGCTCCAGTGCCTGAAGGGGCTGCAGGAAAGCTGGAGAGGGGCTTGGGACAAGGGATGTAGGGACAGGCCAAGGGGAATGGCTTTAACCTGCCAGAGGGGAGACTGAGATGAGCTCTTAGGCAGAAGCTCTTCCCTGTGAGGGTGCTGAGACGCTGGCACAGGGTGCCCAGAGAAGCTGTGGCTGCCCCATCCCTGGCAGTGTTCAAGGCCAGGTTGGACACAGGGGCTTGGAGCAAGCTGCTCTAGTGGAAGGGGTCCCTGCCCGTGGCAGGGGTAGGAGCTGGATGAGCTTTAGGGTCCCTTCCAACCCAAACCACTCTGGGATTCCATGATCACCAGATGGGCTGGAGAGGCCAACGCAGTCCCAGGTCACTCACCTGGCACTTCGACTGTCAGGGATTTCTCCCGGGTCTGCAGCCTGTACACCAGCATGTAGGCATTCCGGGAGCAGTGTGTCCCCTTCCCACACTTGGGTTTCCGAGTCTGGGATTTCGATGGCTCCGCTGTGGAACAGAGGGAAAACACCATCAGGGCACGGGCTCACTCACAGAGCCTCTGTGAACGGGACAAGTTTGCCACCTAGCCGGCGTCCCACTGCCCTGCCAGGCCTCCATGTGCCAAGCACTGGGCTTGGCATGAGGCAAAATTGGATGCCAAAGACAGCCCCAAATCCCTCCAGCATTCCTGGAGGCGGGGCAATGCAATGGGACTAAAATTAGGAGCCAGTTCTGAACCGCCCTTCTACAAGAGCCTTTTTCTCTCTCCCCAGTTAAATCTCCCCGAGCCAAAAGCAGCTCTTGGAAAAACATCCTTCCCCCCCGCCCTCAGTTCTGGTCTCCCGACACCAAAGCTCAGAGTCAAATCCCCAGGGAAAGAAAATCTTATTTACAGGTTGTTGTTTGTGAAGAGCCAGGCGTCATCCTGGCGGGTGACAAAGCTTTTAGGGAGCAAAGAGCCACGGAAGCAGTCGTTTCAGCATGACACAAAGGCACGTTGCAGGAGCTGCTGTTCCCAAAGGCAAGCAAACACACTCACCTACAGCTGCAGCTCCCAAAATCAACCTTTTTGGATTGAAAACCAATAGAGGAACAGCCCTGCCATAGGCCAAACTCTAAAGAAGGCATTGAAATACTAAGAAAAGTGTCTGTCTCTCGAAAATTCTGGCAGGATTCCCATGGCTCCCCCCCATCCTCCACTGCATCCAGGGCTCTTTCCTAGACCCTTTTGATTTGCATTTTCTCCAAATGCTTTCTAAATTGTTCCCATCTGGGAACACAGGACCCTGCCCGCAGCAGACCTCTGCTTTACGTGCCCAACCTCCTCCTGCTGTCACAGGCATCTGTAACAAAGCAGAGCCTCGGTTTTGCTTGGAGCAGGCAAAGAACAGATCAAAACCTTAAGGCTCCCAGCCTAGAGGCTTCTCAACACGCTTTGCTGCTACCCTGTGAGCATTCAGCAAGAACACTGACTTGTGGCTCAGCATAAGTTTACAAGACTGAGGCCACCGAGGTTTGTTTGCATTGAGTTGGCTATGCTGGGTAACTACAGAGGTTAAAGAGAGAGGCTGAGCAGCTCGTGTTCCCTTTCAGGGCTTATTCCATGTTACACCACTAGATGTCTAACCAGCTTCACGGTCTGCTCGGGAGCAAGCGGGTGTCAAACATTAACTGGATGGTGGAGCTGCTCTGGGCCCTGTGAGGTGTTTGCTGGCAAGAGCTGGAAAGGCAGCGGCATCCGTAGGTGCTGCGCTGAAGGGAGATGAATGCCTCGAGGCACGCCTGCTACCCAGGCTTTACAACAAAAGGAGCCTTTTACAAGGGCCTGTAGGGACAGGCCAAGGGGAATGGCTTGAACCTGCCAGAGGGGAGATGGAGATGAGCTCTTAGGCAGAAGCTCTTCCCTGTGAGGGTGCTGAGGCACTGGCACAGGGTGCCCAGAGAAGCTGTGGCTGCCCCATCCCTGGCAGTGTTCAAGGCCAGGTTGGACACAGGGGCTTGGAGCAAGCTCCTCTAGTGGAAGGGGTCCCTGCCCGTGGCAGGGGTTGGAACTGGGAGAACTTTAAGGTTCTTTCCCACCCAAGCCAGTCTGGGATTCTATGATTCAACTAAATCTGAAATCTTTTCATTAAGCTTTTACTTAGCTATCCTTTGAGAGAGGAGACATTTCCTCAAGTCCAGCTGCAGCAAAGCACAAGCATTCTGGTGGACCAATGTTTCTGGGAACAGATTTGTGCACCATAATGGAAATTTCTGGCATTAACTTCCCCGTTTCCCAATGCTACAAAGCATCCTGCACTAAGGAACACCAAAGGACTGCAAAGCCAAGTGCTCAAAGTGCCAGTTGAAGGCTGAACCACTCCTACATATCAAATGCAGCCAAAGAAACCAACATGTCCAGCCTCAGCCCAAGCTCTCCAAAGAATCAAGACCTTTTCCTATCCAGAGAACACCGGTATCTGGGCAGCATCAGAACAGAAGAGCCCAAAGAGAAGTAAAAACCTCGAGGCAAAAAGGCAGTTTTTGGCTCCCAAGTCATTATTTGGATCAAGATTTGTTTTAATGGAGACTCTTTACTGCCTCCAAGCAAAACACTTCAGTGGAAATAACACCATCATGTGTTAAGGAAACCAAAAGCAATCCTGTTATCTGTCCCTACGCCTGCTTTTGCACCCTGGCCAAGGAAGCAGCACCATGCCTGTTTCATCCCGATAGGCCACTGCTGCCCGAGTTATCAGCACCTTATCTGCTGTGTGGCAGGCAAGGGAAATACTAGAGGAGCTGCTCACGAGGTGTGTGTAAACACTCACACAGGGCTGAGGTGAAGAAAACCTGGCTGCAATTACCAGAAGCACCGTTTGCCACGTTACTGCTAAGAGGTGAGTGACAGCACACGGAGGAGCGCCGCTGTTTTAGGAGGAACGGGGCCTCCACGTGCTCAGCCTCCGTGGTTTGGGTGAAAAGAGTGATTTTAAAAAGGGCACTCACAACTTAAAGGTTTTACCTAGATCTTCCTCAATCCCCAGCTGCAGTTTCTTCCCTTCCATCTTTTCGATGTCTTCATCATTAAACTTGTACCACTCGCCCGTCTGTGGGTCCTTCACGTGGGCAATGTAGTGCCCGGAGTAGGCACTCACACCACGGTGGATGAGGACAGCACTCAGCTCGTAGACATAGACACCATCTGGAAGGAAAGAGCAGTTAGCCAGTGTTCCAGATGCAACAGCACAGATCTTTCCCTTCCTACTGCTTCATGTTTTCACAAAGCAGCAGGTAAAGACTGCTCCTGAACTTGAATCTCTCCAAGACCTCGCTAAGTAGGTTGTGGCTTCCACAACCCACTTAGTGAGGGAGTTATTTAAAACACGGGCTTCCAACAACTCCTGACATGGTTTCCCATTGAAAAGGGGATTCAGAAGAGATGTGCTGAGGGATGGTGGATAAAGTTAACAAAACAGAGCGCTCAAAACTCACTTTTTTGTTCCATGAAAGGCTCCATGTCAAGCAGCTCTGAGAAGCCGATGTAGGTGTTCAGCTTCTTCTTATGGCCAGTTTGTCTGTGTGGAGGCAAAGCTTCAGGTCAGGGAGAGCAGCAACAGCTCACACCCTAAAAGAACTCCCCCTGAAACCCAAAGGGAAGCCCACACACACTCAATCATAGAATTACAGAACCACAGACTGGTTTTGGGTGGAGGGGATGTTAAAGCTCATCCAGTTCCAATCCCTGCCACACGCAGGGACACCTTCCACTAGAGCAGCTTGCTCCAAGCCCCTGTGTCCAGCCTGGCCTTGAACACTGCCAGGGATGGGGCATTCACCACTACATCCTCAAATTAAAGCAGGAAGAGTGGAGCAGATGACTTGCCAAAGAAGAACCTGGGGAAATCCAGGTTTTACTCCAGTGGGAGGCTCACCTGTCAAACACGAAGCGCATGAGCTGCAGGTTGAGCGTGCAGGGAAGGCTCAGCAGCCTGATCTTCCTCGTGGCATTCTGCTTGCTCTGACACGTCTCACAGAAGTAACGATTGTCCCCTTCTAGTTTTTCTTCCTGAGCGGGGGGGGGGGGGGGGCAGAAAGAAAGGCCCTGAGACCAGGTTATCACTGAAAACTCAACCAGTCCACACCACTCAGCAGTCATAACCAGTCCATGCTATCCCACAGCTGAAGACTGAAGAGCAAAGCAGTTATTTTAACCACTGAAGTCTCTACCCAGCTGCTTTCCAAAACAACCTCTTGGGTAAAAAAGCACTTTTCAGCATGGCCAGAGTGGGCTGCTTTGACTTTAAGGGCAACTTCAGACCCCATTCCTTGTTCTGAGGTCATTTCAAGGCTGCCAGGTTTGCTCCCCGCTTGACCGAGTTGGTTGATACCAAACGAGGGCCATAGAAAAGGTGAAGAATTAATTAGATTGCCCTTTTCAGAGCTCACATGGACCAAGTTAATGTAAAGCCACATTTCTGCCTGGCAACCCCAGGCCTCTTGTGCTCAGTAACAGACATCACCATGCAGGAGTCACCGTGTTACATCCATACAGATCCAGCAGCAGGATTAGGCCAGAGGAGAATTCCAGCTGCCCTAAACAAGGCCACGGATGGTTTCACTTGGAGGAGGAGCAGACCAACCTGAAGCTCACCAGTGCAGGGTTTAATGCACGTACCCAAACCAGTCTTTTCCCATAGCAGACCTGCCACAAGTAGAGCAACCGGTTTGCTGAGTGCACCAGTGAAGCTGCTGCCCAGCAGCCAGACAGCTCAGGCACAGAGGCTTCGGCTTAGTCCTGCCCTAAATATTGTCACTTGAATCCACACCTCGAACCTTTAATGTGCCAGAGCTCAACTTAAGACCTAGGATGATTTTCAAGTCGAATTAAGAGCACTTGCAGCTGCTCCCACAGCTATTCCCAACCCTTCCTAGGATTTCAGAGAGCACATTCTGGAGCGGGGAATGTCTCCTGTTGCAGTGCAGATGAGCACTGATATGGAAGACGCAAAAGGCAGCCGTTCTCCTGGTGCTATCCACGACAAAGCACGCAGGGATTTCCTGGCAGACTTTGGAGATGTTTTCCCAACTCTGCAGGGAAAGGATCTGAACTGAACACGTGGCTTCAAAGTGCCTTTTACAGCCACAATGCACACATGGTTTATGCTCTGGTCCAGAGCCACCCTTTGCTTGCTCAATCCTCATTTTGTGGGTGCACAGAAAATGCATTTCCCTTTGGATGCACCTCAGTGGAAGAACTTGGTTGCTTTGCTTCGATATTGCCCTCAAAGGCTGTTAACTGAAGGAAGGAATTAAACCACCTTGCTAAGAATAGCAGGCCTTGAATCCCACCGAGCTCATACCTTAAGGAATTCCGTTATACAGTCTGTCAACTGCTTGTGCCCTTGGATGTTTAACTCCAGCTCATAAAACTTAGACACGAGTTTGGACTCTCTGCCACACTGGTTGCAGCTAGGATTGAAGAAATAAAGACAAAACCCCATGAGGACAGTTCACTGCTGAGGGTCTGAACTCCCCAGCCACTGGTAAAGTACTTTTTGAGCTATAAAACCAGAAGGAAAAGTTTGACACCTCTACACCACAAAACCTCTGCAGGGAGGGAACAGGGTAACAGCATCTACCAGGAGCACCAGCTTGCACCAGTTTCTATACTTTCTGAGGTGAAATCCACAGCTCTGAGAGCACAGGAAGGAAAATACAAGCCCGAAGCTGCAGGACTTCACATTTCCTTAACTCCCTTGCAGCTTTACTTGGTCAATTATCATTAAAGGCTAAAAAGCAGCTGCAGAACTGCACCATCACCACACAGAGAGCACCAGGAAACCTAAAAACCTCTTACAAAATGCTCTGGCAGATGCTTACCTGCTTGCTCCGATTGGTAGAAGGACCTTACCCCCCCTGCTCCTTTAGCTCTAAAGCATCTAAATATTTACAGAGAGGCTCTTCCCAAAGAGCAGCACTTACACCGTGACGTAGGCGTACTCTCCGCAGAACTGCTTCTGCACTATGTTTCGGACATCTGGGTTCTTTTGTTTGGATAAAGTATCTTCCAGCAGCGACATGAACAGCTTGGAAAACTCCTGGGCATCCTGGAAAAGAACCCCCAAGTCCCTTCACAAGCCATCAGAGCACAAAGCCCAAGCACAACCCCGTTGCTCATTTACTACAAATTACCCAGAGCCCTACACAGGGGCTGCACGGAGGCTGCGGCGTGCGCTGCATGGATAAAGAGACCTGTCAGGAGAACTAAAGGAAAAAGAGGAATTTGCCTCAAAGGAGCGTGAGGCCGCCAGCAGGAGGTAACCTGGCTCCTGGCCAGGCAGTCTGACTCTTGCCCTAGCTCCTTACAAGGCTTTGGAAGGGAAAGGAACCTCCTGCAGAGCTTTCCCCCCTGGTCTCAAAGCTGCGCATGCAACACGAGCTGTCCCTGCCTGTGGGGGGGTCTGAAGGGAAAACAGAACGCCCCAAAAGTGAGAAGCTGCCATCTCCCCCCTGCAAAGGCCAGGGCCTTCCTCTCCCACCCTGGCTCTCCTTCGCTTTCCTCTTCCAAGAACAAGAGGTTTCGGCCTCTCCTGGCTGTCCTTCCCTATCCCTGGACAGTGGTGACTGCTTCCTTCCCCTCCGGCATCCTCCCAAGGAAACACACACGGAGCTGGGGCTCTTCCTCCCACAGTCTCCATCCGAACTCCTCCAAGTGTACATCCAAGCTGTGTCCTCCTGCTGAGCTCCCTCCAGCTTCAGCAACAGCCCCATGGGCCCCACCTGCAGCACCTGTCCCTTTCTAACCCCTCTCTGACCCCCACAGTGCCCCTTGGCTGGCTCCTGGTAACCCCACAAACATCTTCTCACCCTGTGAGGGCCCTTCAACACCCCTGAACTACCCATGGGGGAGGAGCAGCCCATAAAGCCCCTGCCAAAGGAGCTCCAGCTCCCACTCCACACAGTGCTGGGGCCCATCAGGTGCTAATAAAACTCCCTGTCTCCATTCCATTGCCCCCCATCCCATTGCTCTCTGGGCTCCTTCTGATCCCCTAAGCCCCAACACTGACAGGAAGAGCCTGCAGCACCACTCTGGTGCTCACACCAAACAGCAAACCCCAGCTCAGAGACACTAAACCGACACCAAAGGGCAGTTCCAAGGGCTCTGAAGGAGGTGGTTACCCAAACCTACCTGCTGCTGCCCCGTGTCCAAGCCCAGCGCCTTGACAAAGCCAGAGGGGTCAATGTATCGCCGCTTGCTGTTCTGCAGCAGGGCAAACAGGTACTGCAGGTGTTCACAAATGCTCTGAGGCTCATAGTCTGTTAAAACAGCACGTTGCACAAGTTACAGACAGCAGTTCAAGGCTGGAGGTAGTTGTGCCCAGTGCCTGGCCTTTCTTTGTAAAGGTGAACTTAGTCATTAAAAACAAAATGGGTTTCTCAAAGCCATTTTAAAATCATAGAATGGCTTGGGTTGGAAAGGACAGGGACCCCTTCCACTGGAGCAGCTTGCTCCAAGCCCCTGTGTCCAACTCAGCCTTGAACACTGCCAGGGATGGGGCAGCCACAGCTCCTCTGGGCACCCTGTGCCAGCGCCTCAGCACCCTCCCAGGGAAGAGCTTCTGCCTTATCTCCAACCTGAACTTCTCCATTTAAGTTTAAACCCATCACCTCTTGTCCTACCAATACAGTCCCTGATACTGTTAAGAACTGAAGCAGTTCATGACACTGCTGACAGCACAAGCCAAATATCACAGAAACGTGAGATAATTTACAAGTGGAAAATCATTCCCCAGGTTGGAAAAAGACCCTTAAGACCATTGAGTCCAACTGCAACCATCCCACAGTGCCTCACATGAGCTGTAAGCAAAGAGTTCAAGCAGCGTGTGCAGACTACCCCCTAGCAACAGCTTCTTGTTAAATCCAAATGGTGAGATATTGCTTAAAAACACCATAAAAACAGGAATGGAAGGAATGGGATCCAGAGGGCACCTATAGCTCTGTGCCGGACACAACGGATGGCACCAGAGGCCATGGTGTCCACTCTGGAGGAAACTGGGAGCCTCAGTTGTACTGGGATCCTAAATTCTTGCCCTCCTATGGGATGAATGAGGCTCCATGATAGAACAGATCAGCCCCATGCAAGTGCTTTTACCCCCAGCACCATCACTAAGTTGGGAAACACTTTGGGAAGCAGCCCAGCAAGAAACAAACCCAAACCAGGTTTTCCAACCAAATCAGATCACCCCTGGGTGAAGAAATAACACAGATAACGTTTGGGTCATTCCCAAAAGCCAGGTAACGGACCCAAAACCAACAGTGCAGAGATGGGATGAGCGGCTGCTGCTTCACCTATGGATTCTCCCAACAAACATGATCCCAGAGTGAAGTTTAGGAGCAAATCCACGCATGGCAGAGGAGCTGCCACCCACCTTTGTCCTTGGGGATGCCCTCTCCAGCCATGGAGGTGCTGGGACACAAGTAGAGGGCTTGCCGGAGCTCCAGGTTCAGAAACCACATCTGCAGGAAGGTGTTGACGTAGCACGTGGCACCGAGGTTCGTCAAGCCCACGAAGGCGTTCTGGTGTGGGACAGAAAGGAGAGTGCTCGGTACCCGGGGCGGGAGAGGAGAGCAAGCAGCAATCATAGAATCACACAATGGTTTGGGTTGGAGAGGACCTTAAGATCATCCAGCTCCAACTCCTTGCCACTAAGACCTTGTCACTCAACCTGTCCTTGAACACTGCCAGGGACGGGGCAGCCACAGCTTCTCTGGGCACCCTGTGCCAGCGCCTCAGCACCCTCACAGGGAAGAGCTTCTGCCTTATCTCCAACCTGAACTTCCCCTGTTTCAGTTTGAACCCATCACCCCTTGTCCTATCACTCCAGTCCTTGATGAAGAGTCCCTCTCCAACACCCTTGTAGCCCCCTTCAGACACTGGAAGCTGCTCTGAGGTCTCCACGCAGCTTCTCTTCTCCAGGCTGAACAGCCCCAGTGTTCTCAGCCTGGCTCCATACAGGAGCTGCTCCAGCCCCTGAGCATCCTCATGACCTCCTCTGGACTTGCTCCAACAGCTCCATGTCCTTCTGATGTTGAGGACATACCCAGCACTGAGGCTGTTTGTTGGGAAAACGCTGCCTCCGGCACTGTAAAGCCACATTCCCAAACTCCCTCCAGCTACAGGGGCACCTGAGGTGTTACCTCCCCTCTTCCTTCCCATCTTTTGGGGCGGCTGGGGGGTACCTTCTTGCGGCGCTCGCAGTTGGGGTCGTCGATGTTGTGGAAGCTGTTCTCATCGATCTCACCCAGCCACACGTGCTCCCCGATGCCCACCAGGCAGTTGGGGTTCCCCCGGCAGTTCCTCCTGCAGAACCAGCCCCACTGTCACCCCCACCATCCCTTCGGGGGGCAGGGCATGAGGACAGCAAGGGGGGGGCCACAGCGCTAAACAGAGCCAACAGGGGAGGGATATGGGTCCACTACAACCCCCAAAACAATGGTTATGGGTGAATGAGGAGATGGAGAATAAAAAGGGGAGGGGAAAGGGGGACCCCAGGGAGGACACCAACAGGAGAAGAGGGGTCCCCCACAACCTCAGAAGGATGCCCTATATCTGGGGAGCCCGGTAACAAGAGGAGTCCCCCACAACCATGAGGGAGAATCCCTGTATCTGAGGACCCAGTTAATATGAAGGGGCCCCCACAACCTCAGGGGAATCTCCTGTATCTGGGGAGCCGTTTATCAAGAGGGATCCCTTATACATGAGGAGCTGCTTAATGAGAGGTCCCCCACAACCTCAGGGGGGTCCCCAATATCTGAGCTGCCAGTTAACAAGAAGGGTCCCCCACAACCCTGCAGGGGAGCCCCTGTATCTAAGGTCCCACTTAATATGACGGCTCCCCCTTAACCCCAAGGGGGGGTCCCCCTACATCTGGGGAGCCAGGCAAGCAGAGGGCCCCCTACAAGCCCGGGGAATGGGGGTCCCAAAGCAGCGAACGGCGGCTCTCCAACGACCCTCATGGACCGGGAATCGCCTCAGGGCCTCCGTAGCCGCACGGGGGGGGAGGGTGTGAAGGAACGCGGGGTCTCCCCAAGCCCAGAGGGGTGAAGGGCCCTGGGGGAGCCCCCCTCAGGCGCGGGGTTTGGGTCCCTCTATCACCGGTGGCGGGTCGGGGGCAGCGGCGCGGGGGGGGTGCCCGTGGTACCGGCAGGCGCCGCGCTGGCAGGGCTCCAGCCCGACGCGGTAGGCCGCTTCGATGTGCTCCTGCGCCACCGCCTCGGGAGGCACGGTCTCCGTCCAGCGCCACGCCGCCTTCTCCAGCTGCAGCCGAGGCGCCATCACCGACACCGACCGGACCGGACCGGACCCGACCGGACCGGACCGGACACACCGGGACCGGACACACCGGCCCCTCCCGCCGCCGCCGACAGGGCTGGTGACGCCACTCGCGCGACGCGCTGACGTTGATGACCCGCGACGAGCGCGACGCGCAGCAAGGGGAGAGGGGCGTGGCCGGAGAGAGACTGAGGGGGGGGGAGGTCTGAAGGGGGCGTGGCTTATGGATAAGGGGCGTGGCTCGGTTGGTGAGGGGGCGGAGTCTGTCTGAGAAGGGGCGGGGCTTGGGCTGCAGGCGCGGAGCCGCTCACCCGGGAACGGGAGCGGAGCCCGGCCCCGTGTGCGCGCAGTGGCTGGGTCCTGACCCCCCCCCACATCCCCACCTTGTCCATCCCGGACCCTCCCCGCACCCCCCCACACCATAACCCCACATCCCTGTGCCCCCCATAACCACAGCCCCTGTACCCCAAAACATACCCCCTATGCAATGCGCCCAATGCCCCCCAAAGCCCACCAGACCCTACCCCCGATCCCCTCCATCACCCCCATACCCCCTCAGCCCCCCACACCGCAGCACCCCTATACCCCCCATGTCATATCCCTCCCACACCCTCACTCTATACCCCCCGTACCCCCACACCATATCCCCTGTACACCCCAACCCTCACATCCCCCATACCATACCCCCCTTCACCCCAACCCCATGCCATATCCCTCCCACACCCTCACTCTATACCCTCCCCGTACCCCACACCATACCCCTATACCCCGAACTCTCACATTCCCCCATACCATACCCCCCTTCACCCCAATACCCCCATACCCCCCAGGCTTGACACCCCCCCATCAGCATACCCCCGCACCCCAATATCAAAACCCTCCCATACTACTCCCCTATACCCCCCATACCCTCCCGGTCTCCCCCCTCGGCGCACCCCAACACACACGGGCTGGTTCTCTCTCCTTTAATGCTGCCCCTGGGGGCCCCGCCAGCACCCGATTGTCCCTCGCATCCCCACCCCGCCTCCATCCCGGGGGGCCCCGGGCGGCCCGGCCGCCCCGGCACAGGTTTGGGGGGCTGGTGTAGTGGTGGTGGTGGGGGGTGTAAACATTTATGGGGGTCCCGGCCCCCCCCCCCCCCGGGGTCACCCCGGGGCAGCGAAGCACCGTTTCCTCCTGTCTTGTTTTTGGAAAAAGAGTAAAATTGGCCAAATTCCCCCCAAAATACAGCCGGGGGGAGGGGATATGTTAGTGCGGGCAGGGGGGGGCGGGGGAGCCCCCCACCGCACCGTGCCGCAGGTCGATGGGGTGTCGGGGGGCACCAGCGGGCGCCAGCACCAGGCCCCGCAGGCACCCGGTGATGCCGGAGCGGTACTTGCCGGCCGTCAGGCTGGGGGGGTCTGGGGCGCCGCCTGTGGGACACGGGGACATGAGGACATGGGGCACAAAGGGGTGTGGGGCACCCCATGGGCTCACCCCATATGGGGTCTCACCTGGACATGGGCATCGCACCCCCCATCCCATGGCCCATCAGGTGTCCCATCCCATGTCCACCCCGTATCCCATCCCATGTGCACCCCATATCCCATCCCATATCCACCCCATGTCCCATCCCATGTCCACCCCATATCCCATCCCATGTCCACCCCATATCCCATCCCATGTCCACCCCATATCCCATCCCATATACACCCCATGTCCCATCCCATGTCCACCCCATATCCCACTCCATGTCCCCCCATGTCCTATCCCGTGTATATCCCATGTCCCATCCCATGTCCACCCCATATCCCATCCCATATCCACCTCATGTCCCATCCTATGTCCATCCCATGTCCTCCCCATGTCCACCCCATATCCCATCCCATGTCCACCCCATGTCCCATCCCATGTCCACCCCATATCCCACTCCATGTCCCCCCATGTCCCATCCCATGTTCACCCCATGTCCCATCCCATGTCCACCCCATAACCCACTCCATGTCCCCCCATGTCCCATCCCGTGTACATCCCATGTCCCATCCCATGCGCACCCCATGTCCCCTCCCATGGCCATCCCTGCCCTGTCCCATCAATGCCCCCACCCCATGTCCCATCCCATATCCATTCCATGTGCCACAATGTGTCCTATCCCATGTCCCATCAGGTGTCCTGTCCCATGTCCCATCCCATGGCCATTCCCTGCCCCATCCCATGGCCCATCAAGCCTCCCCTCCCCATGTGCACTCCGTGTCCCACCCCATGGCCATCCCATGTGACTCATCCTGTGTCCAACCACAAGGCCATCCTATGTCCCATCAGGTATTCCACCCCATCTCCCATCCCGTGGTCACCCCATGGTACATCATGTGGGCCCACCCATGTCCCATTCCATGTCCCCCCCATGTCCTATCAAGTGTCCCCTGCCCTGCCCTATGTCCCATCACATCATCCCCACCCCAGTCCATCCCGTGCCCCCTCCCTTGTCCCATCGTATGTCCCCTTCCCGTGTCCCCATCCCATGTCCCATCCAGTGTCCAGCCCAGGAACCACCTATGTCCCATCCTGTGTGACCCCCGTGTCTCACCCCTGACCATGTCCCCCCCTGTGTCCCCTCTGTCCCCAGGTGCCACCGTACCCACGTAGATGCTGCCCTCGGTGTTGGCCATGATGTTGGTTCCTGGGGACTCCCCACTCACCGGCTCCTCCCCATCCACCTGCAGCTGCCCGCGACGGCCCTCCCTGCACAGCACCATCAGCACCCATCAGCACCAGCACCACCAGCACTGGCACCCATCAGCACCAGCACCACCAGCACTGGCACCATCAGCACCCATCAGCACCAGCACCACCAGCACTGGCACCACCAGCACCCATCAGCACCAGCACCACCAGCACTGGCACCCATCAGCACCAGCACAACCAGCACCAGCACCACCAGCACTAGCACCCATCAGCACCAGCACCACCAGCACTGGCACCCATCAGCACCAGCACAACCAGCACTGGCACCACCAGCACTGGCATCCATCAGCACCGGCACCCATCAGCACCCACCAGCACCAGCGCTCATCAGCACCAGCACCCATAAGCACCAGCACCACCAGCACTGGCACCCATCAGCACCAGCACCACCAGCACTGGCACCCATCAGCACTGGTGCCCATCAGCACCAGCACCACCAGCACTAGCACCCATCAGCACCCATCAGCACCAGCACCACCAGCACTGGCACCCATCAGCACCCACCAGCACCAGCACCACCAGCACTGGCACCCATCAGCACCCACCAGCACCAGCACCCATCAGCACCAGCACCACCAGCACTGGCACCCATCAGCACCAGCACCACCAGCACTAACACCCATCAGCACTCACCAGCAGCAGCACCATCAGCCCCATCAGCACCCATCAGCACCTGTGCTCATCAGAACCAGCACCCATCACCACCAGCACCCACAAGCACCAGCACCTATCAGCACCAACACCATCAGCACTGGCACCCATCAGCACTTGCCAGCAGCAGCACCATCAGATCCGTCAGCACCCACCAGCACCCTCCCCATCAGCACCCATCAGCACCTTTCACCCACCTCGTCACTGTCACCCGGTGCCACTCGCCATCATTGATGGGATCTTCGGAGATGATGGTGCCCTCACCACTGCCCAGCTGGTAGCTGCAGGGTGACATGGGCTCAGCATGGGGGCACCCATGGGTGTCACAGAGCAGCCCAGGGTGACACCGGGTCCCCCTCACCTGAACACCAGGTGCCCATCCTTCAAGCCGAGGCCAATGAAGTCTTTGGCTTTGCCACCCTCGCTGGGCTCCTGTGGGTGCAGTGGGGCAGTGAGCACGGTGGGGGCACCCTGACCCCCCCCTCCATGGGGCTCAGCACCCCGGGACCCCCAGCACCACTCACCGCCCCGTGCCACAGCACCAGCCCCTCAGCGCTGCCCGTCCGCAGCTCCAGCTCCATGGTCTCGGGTGCCTCGGGGGGGCTGCAGGGACAGGGGATGGATTGATGGGTGCAGGACCAAGGGGGGTTACAGTGTGCAATGGGTGCAGCACCCAGAGGAGTTACAGTGTGCAATGGGTGCAGCACCCAGGGGGGTTACAGTGTGCAATGGGTGCAGCACCCAGGGGTGTTACAGTGTGCAATGGGTGCAGCACCCAGGGGGGTTACAGTGTGCAATGGGTGCAGCACCCCAGGGGGGTTACAGTGTGCAACGGGTGCAGCACCCAGAGGGGTTACAGTGTGCAATGGGTGCAGTACCCGGAGGTGGTTACAGTGTGCAATGGGTGCAGCACCCAGGGGGGTTACAGTGTGCAATGGATGCAGCGCCCAGCGGGGGTTACAGTGTGCAATGGGTGCAGCACCCCGGGGTGGTTACAGTGTGCAATGGGTGCAGCACCCAGAGAGGTTACAGTGTGCAATGGGTGCAGCACCCAGGGGGGTTACAGTGTGCAATGGGTGCAGCACCCAGAGGGGTTACAGTGTGCAATGGGTGCAGCACCCAGGGGGGTTACAGTGTGCAATGGGTGCAGCACCCAGGGGGGTTACAGTGTGCAATGGGTGCAGCACCCAGAGGGGTTACAGTATGCAGTGGGTGCAGCACCCTGGGTTGGCTGCAGTGTACAGTGGCTGCAGTGCTGTGTGAAGCCGCAGCACCCGGTGGGTGCCATGGGCAGGCTGTGAGCACAGCACCCACCAGGGTGCCCCATCCTTGTCACTCACCCTCGGGGCAGGAGGTGGCCGGGCAGGGCCAGGTAGGAGCCATCCTGGAGACTGACACTGAACTGTCCTGGGGCATCTGTGGGGGGGGATATGGGGGGGTCACAGGGGGTCCTTTTGGGTACCAGAAGGGGGTAAATGGGTGCTGGACCTACCGCTGCCCCCGCTGCCCTCCTGCCAGTCCTGCTCCAGCTCCAGGGCCAGACCTGCGGGTGAAGGATGGGGATGGGGTGTGCGTGCCCCCCATGTCCCCCGTGTCCCCGGGGGTCCCCCCGTGTCCCCACGTCCCCACTCACGGTGCTGGCAGAGGGGGCCGCTGTAGCCGGGGGGGCAGAGGCAGGCGGTGCCGGTGCAGGTGCCACCGTGCAGGCAGGGCTGGCGTGGGCACCCTTCCTCCTCCTGCTCGCAGCGCGGCCCTGGGGACACCCACGGCATCACCCCATGAGGGGTGTGCACACACGTGTGAGCTGCATGCATGTGTATGCACACGTGTGCAAACTGCACCCATGGGGGTGCACGGCACCCATGCATACGCACCAACCCATACACGCATGCACTGCGCTATGCACACGTACACTGCGTACTGCACACACACGTGCAGCAGATGCACCCCCTTGCAGACTACACACATGCACATGTCTGCAGTGCACATACATGCACATGCACACACAGCACACATGCACAGCACACAGTATGCAGCACGGGGCACACGCACTCACAGCGCACATGCATGCACAGCACACACAGTGTACATGCATGCACAGGACACATGTACATGCGCACACACAGCACTTACCATACGCAGCACACACATGGACAGTGCACATGGATGCACAGCACACGTGTGCACATGGATGCACAGCCGCCACCATGCGCAACACACACGTGCATAGTGCACATGCTTGCACACACAGCATGTGTGCACACATCCATGCATACCTCCATGAACGCCTCCATCCATGCACACATCCATCCCTGCCCACCTCCATCCCTACCCACCTCCATCCCTGCCCACCTCCATCCCTGCCCACCTCCATCCCTGCCCACCCATCCCTACCCACCTCCATCCCTGCCCACCTCCATCCCTGCCCACCCATCCCTGCCCACCTCCATCCCTGCCCACCTCCATCCCTGCCCACATCCACACACACACCCATGCACACACACATCCATCCCTGCCCACCCATCCCTGCCCACCTCCATCCCTGCCCACATCCACACACACACCCATGCACACACACATCCATCCCTGCCCACCCATCCCTGCCCACCTCCATCCCTGCCCACATCCACACACACACCCATGCACACACACATCCATCCCTGCCCACCTCCATCCCTGCCCACATCCACACACACACCCATGCACACACACATCCATCCCTGCCCACCCATCCCTGCCCACCTCCATCCCTGCCCACCTCCATCCCTGCCCACCCATCCCTGCCCACCTCCACGCACACCCTCACTCTCACCGCTGAAGCCGGGCGGGCAGCGGCAGCGCGGGGCGGCCCCGGGGGCTGCGGGGCGCAGGCAGCGACCCCCGTGCACGCAAACGGCCCCGGCGCAGGGCGAGCGGCCCCGGCACTGCCCCACGCCGCGGCTCCGCAGGAACCCATAGGGCAGCTCCAGGCGCTTCCCGTTGATGGACACCTGCGGGCGGGGGGTGATGGTGAGCGGGGGGGGGGCAGCCTCGTCCTGCGCCCCACTGGGGTGCGGGGTGGGGCTGGGCTCCGGCTCCCACCTCTCCGATGCAGCCCTGGAAGGAGGCGTTGGTTGGGGGGCGCAGGGGGGGCTCGGTGCCCCCCAGGTAAAGCGGGGAGCGAAGGTTCAGCCCCAGGCTCTTGCCGGGCGAGGAGCGTTTCACCGCCGCGGCCTCGTCCACCACCAGGGTCCCGTCCTTGTGCACCCGCTCGGCCATCACCCAGTGCCACTGCCCCAGCGCCAGCGGCTCCGCGCTCCGCAGGACCGCAGTGCCTGTGGGGATGGGGTGGGGGTGTCACTGGGGGGGAGGGGACACCGGGGGTGGTTGGGGACCAAAGTGATGCCGGGGGACCCCACTGATGTGACAGTGATGCTTGGGGACACTGGCAGTGCCTGGGGACCAAAGTGATGCCAGGGGACCCCACTGATGTGACAGTGATGCTTGGGGACACTGGCAGTGCCTGGGGACCAAAGTGATGCCGGGGGACCCCACTGATGTGACAGTGATGCTTGGGGACACTGGCAGTATCTGGGGACCAAAGTGATGCCAGGGGACCCCACTGATGTGACAGTGATGCTTGGGGACACTGGCAGTATCTGGGGACCAAAGTGATGCTGGGGGACCCCACTGATGTGACAGTGATGCTTGGGGACACTGGCAGTATCTGGGGACCAAAGTGATGCCAGGAGACCCCACTGATGTGACAGTGATGCTTGGGGACACTGGCAGTATCTGGGGACCAAAGTGATGCCAGGGGACCCCAGTGGTGTCTCTGTGATGCTTGGGGACACTGGCAGTGCCTGGGGACCAAAGTGATGCCAGGGGACCCCAGTGGTGTCTCTGTGATGCTTGGGGACACTGGCAGTGCCTGGGGACCAAAGTGATGCCAGGGGACCCCAGTGGTGTCTCTGTGATGCTTGGGGACACTGGCAGTGCCTGGGGACCAAAGTGATGCCAGGGGACCCCAGTGGTGTCTCTGTGATGCTTGGGGACACTGGCAGCGCCTGGGGACCAAAGTGATGCCAGGAGACCCCACTGATGTGCCAGTGATGCTTGGGGACCCTGGGACCATCTGGGGACCAAAGTGATGCCAGTGGACTCCAGTGACATCAGGGCACCCTGGTGATATCTGGTGACCACACTGGTACAATGGGATACTGGTGATGGCCATGGAACTTGGCAGCACCTGGGGACCCCAATGAGGGCAAGGAACCCCCAGTGACACCAGGAGACCCCACTGATGTCCAGTGACACTGGGACCTCAATGAGGCCAAGGGACCCCAACAGGCCAAAGGACACTTGGGGACCCCAATGATGCAGGTGGCCCCCGGCAGCACCAGCTCACCCCACCTCTACCTGGTGCCACCAGCACCCCCGTGCCCGCTCCAGCCCACCTGAGCCCAGCTCATAGCGGAACTCAAGGTGGCCGCCAGCCATGGACAAGGCCACGAAGTCCTCGACCGGGGCGGCTTTGCCGGCGCTGAAGAGCAGGAGCCCGTCGGGAGCCAGCGGCAGGAACTCGGCCTCCACCCGCAGCTCGTGGTGCACGTTGGTGAGGGGCGGGTAGGACACGAAGGCTCCGGCCTCGCCGAAGGACGGCACCGTCACCGCCTCGCCTGCGGCACCCCCGTCAGCACCCAGCATGTGGGACCCCAGCCCCATCCATAGGGTCCCCAGCGTGGTCCCCATCCTGTCCCCATCTCCCCAGGCCGGTACCCAGACCTGCGCCCATCTCCCCAGGGTGGTCCCCAATCCCCCCTCCCCATCACTCCCATCTCCCTGGGATGGCACCCAATGGCCCATCTCCATCACATCCATGAAGCCCATCTCTCCAGATGGAGCCTATTCCCCAGGCCCCATCGCGCCTGTGTCCCCAGGGTGATGCCAGCCCCATGTCCGTGTCTCAGGGTGGTCCCCAGCCATATCCCCACCTCCCTTGGGTGCTCCCCACCCTGTGCTCATCTTGCTGGGGCACCCTCCGTCCCGTGCCCGTATCCCCAGAGTGTTCCCCACCCCATCACCATCTCACTGGGGCGGTCCCCATCCCATGCCCGTATCCCTGTGGTGCTTCCCAGCCACATCCCCATGTCCCCAGGGTGGTTCCCCTCCCATGCCCATGTCCCCAGGGTGCTCCCCAGCCATGTTCCCATCTCCCTGGAGTGTTTCCCATCCCATGCCCATCTCTCATGGTTAGTCCCCACACTATGCCCATATCCCCAGGGTTCTCACCACCCCATCCCCATCTCCCCAGGGCTCTCCCCACCCCATCCCCGTATCCCCAGGGCTCTCCCCACCCCATCCCCGTATCCCCAGGGTTCTTTCCACCCCATCCCCGTATCCCCAGGGTTCTTTCCACCCCATCCCCATCTCCCCAGGGTTCTCCCCACCCCATCCCCATCTCCCCAGGGTTCTCCCCACCCCATCCCCGTATCCCCAGAGTTCTTTCCACCCCATCCCCATCTCCCCAGGGTTCTTTCCACCCCATCCCCATATCCCCAGGGTCCTCCCCACCCCATCCCCATCTCTCCAGGGTTCTCCCCACCCCATCCCCATATCCCCAGGGTCCTCCCCACCCCATCCCCATCTCCCCAGGTTTCTCCCCACCCCATAACCATGTCCCTGGCATGGTGACAGCCCCACGTCCCCCTGCGCTCACCCTCGGTGCACCTCTCCCCGCTCTTGCCCAGGTGGCAGCGGCAGGTATAGCCCGTCCCATCGGGCCGGTTGACACAGGTGGCATCAGCCCCACACGCCTCTATGGGGTGACACAGAGCAGTGAGCACCCACCCAGCACAGACATCAGGGGAACGACGTCCTGCAGGTCGGGGTGTCCCCTACCCGGGTGACAATGCGACGCCTGTGAGTACTCGCAGTTGCTGCCGGTGAAGCCATGGGGACAGCGGCAGACGTAGGTGCCGCTCTCGGCGTCCTGGCACACGCCACCGTTCTATGGGGGGGTGACATCGGTGTCGGTGATAGGCGGCCATGGGTTGCCATGGGTGGGCATCACCCCTCCACCACCACCACCACCACCACCACCAGCACCACCCTCACCTGGCACGGCTGGTCCTGGCACGTGGGACAGCTGGTGATACCGTGCGCCTGCAGGTCCATGTCCCCAAAGGCCACCTCCTCCCCTTGGATGCGGAGCTGGCGCACGCAGCCTGCGCAGGGATGGAGATCGGGGGTCACGCGATGCTCTGCCCCACACGGTGCCCCCCCCCCCCCCCAAAACCCCATCACTCACCCATAAACCCACGGCTGAGCCCCGTCTTCTCCAGGGCGCTGAAGTCGGGGTAACCCCCCAGGTACAGCTCCTCGTTCAGGTCCAGCCCTTGAAACCTCCCCTGCAGGGCACACAATGGGATGGGCGCCACCTCCAGCACCCTGACCCCCACCCAATGTGCACAGCACCACCCCCAAAGCTCTACCTGGGAGGTGCCATTGACCGGGGGGTGCCCCTCCAGTGCCAGTGAACCCCATGTCAGGTTGCGGAGCAGCCGGATGCTGTGGTACTCGCCCAGGCGCAGTTGTGTTGGGTGCCGGATGGTCGCCATGCCCGAACCGGCGTCAAACCTTCGTTATGGGGGGCACAACACATGCAGGTGGGTGCTGGCACCCATCTATCCCCCCTCACACCTTTCCCTTTTCCCATAGCACCCACTTGTGGGTCTCACCTGAACTCAGGGCGCCCGCCCACCAAACCAAAGGAGATGAAGTCGGCACCGCTGGTTTTGCGCTGCCCGTTGTAGAGGAGGAGCCCTATGGGGTGGCAGTGGGTCAGGAAGGACGGGCCCCACTGGGCCACGTCCTGGGGACCCCAAAATACCCCCAAGGTGGAGGAGGAACCCCCCATAGGTTGTGGAGGGGCTCAGACAGACAGGGAATGGGAGGTAAAGGAAGGGGATGATGGAGGGAGGGTGGAGAGGGAAGGGAGGAGGAAGAGATGGAGGGGACATGGAGGAACATGGGGGAACAAGGAGACAACAGTAAAGGACATGGGGGGACATGAGTGGGGCATGGAGGGGCACGAAGGGAACATGGAGGGAGAAGGAGGCAACATGGAAAGGATGCGGAGAGGACATGATGGGAAGATGGAGGGACATGAGGGCACATGGGGTGACACAGGGGTCCCATCAGGCCTCACCATCAGCAGCGTCCGGCCGGAAGGTGATGAGGATCTCAAACCTCTTGTAGGCATCCTTGATGGTGGGCAGGGGCAGGAAGGAGCGGGGGGTCTGCCCAAAATAGGGGAGCAGGCGCTCTGCAGGATGTGGGTTAGGAGGTGAGTTAGGACAGCCCTCATCCTGTCCATCGATCCATCCATCATCCATCCCTCCATCCATCATCCATCCATCCATCCATCCATCCAACATCCATCCATCCATCCCTTCATCATCCCTCCATCCATCCCTCCATCATCCATCCATCCATCATCCCTCCATCCCTCCATCATCCCTCCATCATCCATCCATCCGTCCATTATTCATCCATCCCTCCATCATCCATCCATTATTCATCCATCTCTCCATCATCCATCCCTCCATCATCCATCCATCCATCATCCATCCCTCCATCCATCATCCATCCATCCATCCATCCATCCAACATCCATCCATCCATCCCTTCATCATCCCTCCATCCATCCCTCCATCATCCATCCATCCATCATCCCTCCATCCCTCCATCATCCCTCCATCATCCATCCATCATCCATCCATCCGTCCATTATTCATCCATCCCTCCATCATCCATCCATTATTCATCCATCTCTCCATCATCCATCCCTCCATCATCCATCCATCCATCATCCCTCCATCCATCCATCCATCATCCCTCCATCCATCCCTCCATCATCCATCCATCCATCATCCCTCCATCATCCATCCATTATTCATCCACCCCTCCATCATCCATCCATTATTCATCCATCTGTCCATCATCCATCCATCATCCATCCATCCATCATCCCTCCATCCATCCATCCATACAACATCCATCCATCCATCCATCCATCCCTTCATCATCCCTCCATCCATCCCTCCATCCCTCCATTATTCATCCACCCCTCCATCATCCATCCATTATTCATCCATCTGTCCATCATCCATCCCTCCATCATCCATCCATCCATCATCCATCCATCATCCATCCATCCATCATCCCTCCATCCATCCATCCATCCATCCATCCATCCATCCATCCATCCATCCCTCCATCATCCCTCCATCATCCATCCATCCATCATCCCTCCATCCCTCCATCATCCATCCATCATCCATCCCTCCATCATCCCTCCATCATCCATCCATCCATCCTTCCATCCATCCCTCCTCCTCACCTCGGACCTTGAGCACGTAATACGCTGTCTCCCGGCCGCGGTGGTTGGCAGCAGCACAGGCATAGACACCAGCATCCTCATGGCTCACAGCCGGCAGCGTCAGCACGTTCCCCTCCACCTTGGCACCGGCCGGCAGCTCCCCCTCCAGCTACAGCATTGGGTGAGCACCCATGGGGCACCCCCACCACCCTACACCCCATCCCACATCCCTCCTTCTCACCTTGCTCCAGGTGATCTCCGGCACCGGGAATCCCGATGCCAAACAGGGCAAAACAGCCGCGGCTCCCACCGAGACCTCCTTCACCTCCGGCTGCCCGGCGATCTGGGGGGTGGCTGCGGACACACGGAGCTGTCACCCCCCCTGCGGTGACACCGCGCTGGGCGTCCCCAGCCCCACATCCCCGTCGTCACCTTGCACGTGGAGGATGACGTGGGACTGGACGGTGCCCACGGCGTTGGTGGCGGTGCAGCGGTACTGCCCGGCGTCCGCCCGCTCCACGCGCTCGAAGGTGAGGGTGCCAGCGCGCACCAGCACCCCGGGCCGGATGCGGCCCCCCACTTTGCTCCAGGTGACGTGGGGACGGGGGTCGCCCAAGCCCAGGCACTCCAGCTCCACTGAGGTCCCGGCGAGCACCGTCTGCACCGCGGTCCGGATGTTGATCAGTGCCCTGGGGAGAGCTTGGGGGGGGGACGACACAGTGGGGCTTTGGGGTGTCCCCATGGCATCATGGGCACAGGTGCCAACCGGGCGAGTGGGAGATGGGGAGAAGTGGGGTGCTTGAGAGCGTGGGGGGGCCGTTGGGTTGGCTGTGGCATGGGGAGAGGTTGGGGGTGTTGGGGTACTCATGGGTGTAGGGAGAGATGGGGAGTACTGGGATGCCCGTGGGAATGGGGAGAGATTGAGGGTGTTGGGGGGCCCATGGGCAAAGGGAGAGATTTGGGGTATCAGGGTGTCAGTGGTATATGGAGAGATTTGGGGTACCTATGGGTGTAGGGAGAGATGGGGGGTACCAGGCTGCCCAGGGATGTGGGGAGATACAGGGGCATATTGGGGAACAGAAAGAAGAAACTGGGGATACAAGGGTACCAATGGCCATGGGGAAAGGGGGGGTACTGGGGTGCCCGAGTGTGGAGAGAGATGGGGGGATATTGGGGTGCCCATGGGAAGGGGAAGACATAGGAGGTACCAGGGTGCTAATTGGCATGGGGAGATGAGGGGTACCAGGATGCTCATGGACGTGAGGAGAGATGGGGGGGTACTGGGGTGCCCATGGGCATAGGGACAGATGGTGGGTACCGGGCTACCCATGCTCATGGGGGCCAGGTCGAGAGGTGCCCGTGTCCCCCAGTCCATGGGGGCTGCTCCTACCCTGCATGGTGAGGGTGGCCCTGTCCTCCGCCTGCCTGCCTGGGGCGCTGGCCCGGCACACGTAGACCCCCTGCGCGCCCCACGCCAGCTCTGGTATCCTATGGGACACAGGCAGGGGGTGGGACACAGCCAGGAGGTGGGACCCCATGGGGGGAACCCCGTGCTCCATCGCTGCTCCTCACCTCAGCACCCCGTCCCGCACGCTGTGGTTGGGGGGCAGCTCCCCACCGTCCTTCAACCACTCCAGATGCACCCGGGGGTCCCCAGAGACAGCACAAGTGAATTCAGCCGTGCCGCCAATGCCCCTGACGAGGCTCCCCGGTGTCACCCGCACCACCAAGGGACCGCCGATGGCATCCCCACCGTCACCGGCATCACCTGGGCGGGATGCAAAGCCTTGATGGCACCGGTGGCACCGCGGCGGTGGTGCCCGCGGCTGGGGATGGGGCTCACCATGGACGGCCACACGGGAGAAGGCCTCGGCGGTGCCCACGCGGTTGGTGACGCGGCAGCGGTAGGTGCCGGCATCGGCGGGCAGCGCGGGGCTGATACGCAGGAGGCCGGCGCGGTGGCTGGTGCGTGCCGAGAGGCTGCCGTTGAGCTTGTCCCACGTGTAGAGCAGCGGGGGGGTGCCATGGGCCAGGCACTGCACCTGCAGCGCGTCACCGGCGCGCACCGCGGTGTCCTCCGGCAGGCTGGTGGCGTATGGTGGTGCTGCGGGGATGGACGGTGCCGTGAGCACCACGGTACCGTGTGTACCCAGGTACCATGAGCATCCAGTACCAGGAGCACCCCAGTACCGTTAGCACCCTAAGACAGCCAGGATGGGATAAGGGATAGGGCAAGGAGGGCTTTGGTGGGAGCCATTGGGAGGGGGTGGTGGAGATGGAGATGGGCATGTGTTGGGATGGACAAGAGCTGGATGGATCCGTGAGGATGGGAGGGATGGAGAACCCTGAGATGAGATGAAGAGATGGGCATGTGCTGGGATGGATAAGAGATGGATAGATCCATTATGAAAGGGATGGATGGAGGTGAGTGAGAGAAGATGGAGAGATGGATGTGAGGTGGTATGGCTGAGTGATGGATGAATCCACAAGGAAGAGTTGGATGGAGGGATGAGTTCGAGAGGAGGTGGACAGAAGGGCATCTGCTGGGATGAATGAGATGGATGCAGAAGGGATGGGTGCAGGGATGTGGCAAGAGATGGAGAGATGGGTGTGAGCTGGGATGGTTGATGGTTGATGGATGAATCCATCAGGAAGGGGTGGATGGAAGAGTCTTAGAGGAAATGGAGAGATAGGTGTGTGCCGGGATGGGCACATGCGGAAGGGATGAATGGGTGAGTTAGGAGATAAAGAGGTGACCATGTGCTGGGATGGATGGGAGATGGATGAATCCACAAGGAAATGATGGATTGAGTAGTTTGAGAGGAGGTGGAGAGATGGATGTGAGCTGGGATAGCTGAATGATGGATGAAACCACGAGGAAGAGATGGATGGAGGGGTGTGAAAGAAATGGAGAGATGGACACGTGCTGGGATGGATGAGAGATGGATGAATCCATGAGGAAGGGATGGATGGATGAGTTTGAGAGGAGATGGAAAGATGTGTGTGTGCTGGGATGAATGAGATGGATGGCTGCACAAGGAAGGGGTGGATGCAGGGATGTGAAAGCAGTTGGAGATGAGCGTGAGGTGGGGTGGCTGAGTGACAGATGAATCCTCAAAGAGGTAAATGGAGGAGTTAGAAGATGGAGAGAGGATGATGTGCTGGGATGGATGAGAGAGAAATGACTCCACCAGGAAGGAGTGGATGGAGGGTGTGAGAGGAGATGGAGAGATGAGTGTGAACTGCAATGGATGAGTGACGGATAGATGCATGAATGGAAGAGGAGAGAGCAGTAGTACCCTGTGTGCGCACAGGGATGGGACCAGCAGACGCACACATCCATGGGAAAGGCTGGATGACAGAGAGGCAACAGGAGGATGAGTGGCGGGATGGAGCCAGGATGGATGCACGAGGAAGGGCTATGGGATGGGATGGGATGGAGACGGCCACATGCTGAGAAAGGACAGAGAGGAGCCACAGATGGGTGATGGCAATGGTGGGAGCAAAGGAGACAATGGAGATGGCTGCAAGGACCCAGGGGCACCCCGACGCCCTGGCACCCCCTTACTCTCCACGTCGAGGGTGACGAAGGCCTCGGTGGCACCGGCGGCACTGGTAGCGTTGCAGATGTACTGCCCCGAGTCCTGCTGCGCGGCGCGGGGGATCACCAGCGTCCCGTTCACCACCCGGTGCTGCCACGGCAGCGGCGCCCGCAGCTTCGACCACTCAATGCGGGGCTCCGGGTCCCCTACGGGCAACACCGCCGCCCGTCACCGCGGCATCAGGGCGCCGACCCCTCCATCACCGCCACCCTCCTGCATCCATCCTCTGCCGTACCTCTGGCCGTGCAGTGCAGCGTGGCCGTGTCCCCGGCCACCACGGTGACAGCGGCAGGCACCGAGACCTCGGGGGCACCCGGGTGCCGCTGCGCTGACTCCACGGTGACGTCCACCCGTGCCTGCGCCGAGCCCAGGGCGCTGTGCGCGGTGCAGACGTAGGTGCCGGCGTGCTCCGGCTTGGCTGGTGAGAGCTGGGTGGTGGGGACAGGGTGGTGGTGAGCCCCGGGCACCCATGGGCACCCATTAGCACCCATCGGCACCCCCGCTGACCTGCAGGATGGCCTGGCTGTCCATGTGCAGCAGTGTCTGGTGCTCCACCTTCTGCCGGGAGCCCAGCCGGCTCCAGCGCACCAGCGGTCGTGGCTCGCCCCGGCCCAGGCACTCCAGGCTCAGGGATTTGCCCTCCTTCACCGACACGGGGCCTGGTGGCATCACCGACACCGTGGGGGCACCTGGAGGAGGAGATCAGTGCAGGGATGGGGATGCCAGCACTAAGGGTGATGGAGTGGCCTTGGGGACAACGTCACTAAGGGGTATCTGGAGCATGTGGGGGACATCAGCATAGGGATGGGGACACCACCATCCCAGGAGCATCTGGAGCCAATGGAGGACATGGGGATGGGGACACCACCATCCCAGGAGCATCTGGAGCCAATGGAGGACATAGGGATGGGGACACCACCATCCCAGGAGCATCTGGAGCCCATGGAAGACATGGGGATGGGGACGCCACCATCCCAGGAGCATCTGGAGCCCAGGGAGGATATCAGCATGGGGACCTGGGCACCACCATTCCAGGAGCACCTGAAGCATGGCCACGAGGATAGGGACACCATCACCCCAGCAGTGTCTGGAGCACATGGAGGATACCAGTATGGAGACTGGACTGGAGCAGGGACACCACCACCCTAGGGCACCTGGAGCCCATGAAGGACATAGGTATGGGGACACCACCACCCCAGGGGCATCTGAAGGGGACAGGGACAGGGCCACCTCTCACCTTGCACCAGGAGGTTGACAACGCTGCTAGCAACACCAAAGCGGTTGGAAGCCACGCAGTGATAGGCACCCTGGTTGCTCACATGGGCACCGGTGATGGAGATGACGGAGCCGTTGGCGCTGATCTTCACATTGTCTGGGCGAGGAGGAGCCATGAGCACCGGGGCCACCTTGGAGATGGCATCGGGGCCACCCTGGGCACCACCATACCTTGGAAATGTTGGCCAGGTCCCATCCGCCAAGTGATGTTGACGGGCCGGGCGCCGTCGTGGACGCGGCACTTGAAGGTGGCATCCTCACCCGGTGCCACCGCCATGCTGTGCGGGTCGATGGAGATGATGGGGCTCTGCAGGCCTGCAGGGACAATGGGAAGCCACGAGGTCACCCACATCCCCTGTACCCCCCCCCCCCGGCATCTTGCCTTGCCCCGTGGCCGCACTCACGGTAGCTGGAGCTGTCCCGGGAGGTGACGGTGACGGTGACGGTGGCCTCGCGGGACACGCTGCCCGTGTCAGCCCGGCACACATACTCCCCCGAATCGGCCACCGAGAGCTGGGACAGGCGCAGGCGCGACCCCGACATCTGGGGACACGATGGCAAGAGGTGGTGGTGGTGGTGGTGGCATCACCCACAGCCACCGTCCCCCACCCCATCACAACCCCACAGACCTGGTGCTTGGCCGGGAGGGCCCCCCCACGCTTGTACCAGGTGATGGTGGCTTGGCCCTGCCCGGCCACCACGCAGTCCAGGTCCAGGGTCTGTCCCTCGGTGACGGAGGATGCGGAGGACTCGATGCGGATGGGGGACGTGACACCGGTGGCTGCGGGGCAGGGTGAAGGGTGAACGTCCCCACTGGTCCCCGGCACCGGCCAGGGCCCCGTCCCCTGGAGGGGGGCACTCACAGTGGGATGGGTTGGCTCCATCATCGATGGTGACGACGAGGGACGTCTCCTGCGTGATGCCACCCGATGTCACCCTGCACACGTACTCCCCTGAATCGGCTGCTGTCACCTGGGGGATGCGCAGGCGGGAGCCCGACACCTCGAGGGGACAACGTGGGGACAAGTCAGCACCACAGAGCACAGAACAGGATGAACACAGGGTGACACCCCCCCCCCCGTACCAACGCACCCTTACCTGGTGTCCGGCGGGCAGGGAGCCGCCGCGCTTGTACCAAGTCACGGTGGTGGGACCGGACCCTGCCACCACGCAGTTGAGGTCCAGGACCTGTCCCTCAGCGATGGCCGAGGACAAGGACTCGATGCGGAGGGGCTGGGACACGCTGGAGGCTGCAGTGATGGGGGGAGATGCTTGGCACCGGGGTGGCACCGGGTGTCCCCATGCGCTGCCCTCTTGCCCGCACTCACGGTAATAGGTGCCGGCGCTGCTGGGCACGGTGACGATGACGGACGCCTCCTGCGTGGCACTGCCCAGGGTCACCCTGCACACGTACTCCCCCGAATCGGCCACTGCCACCTGAGCGAGGCGCAGGCGGGTCCCCGATACCTGCGGATGGGGACACATCGATGTGGGGCTGCGCCCCATGGGGTGATGCCACGCCCCCCCCCCCATCCCATTGCCCTACCTGGCTGTTGGGGGGCAAAGCCCCACCGCGCCGGTACCAGGTGACGTGGGGGTGCCCCTGTCCGGCCACCATGCAGTTGAGGTCCAGGGTCTGTCCCTCGGTGACGGCAGCGGACGAGGTCTCAATCCTCACCGGGGGGGTGACGCCGACGGCTGAGGAGTCAATGGAGGAGTCAGCTCCGTGTCCCCATCGTGTCCCCGTGTCACCTCCCACCCGTCCCTGGTACCGTAGGAGGAGCCGGCGCCGCTCTGGATGGTGACGATGAGGGACGTCTCGTGTGGGATGCCGCCCGTTGTCACCCTGCACACGTACTCCCCCGAGTCGGCCGCTGTCACCTGTGGGATGCGCAGGCGGGTGCCTGACACCTGGGGGGGGGGGGTGACACATGAGGAGAGGGACCCAGACCCCTCAAGCCCCCCAAAAATCACTTTTCCACCCCAAAATGCTCCTTTGGGCTTAAACGGGGCCACCTGGGTTTGAATGGGGCCCCCAGGGCCATGCATCAACCCCAACCAATTGATGCCATCCCCTCCATGTCCCCTACCTGGTGCTTGGCCGGGAGGGTCCCCCCACGCTTGTACCAGGTGACAGTGGCCTGTCCCTGCCCGGCCACGATGCAGTTGAGGTCCAGGGTCTGTCCCTCGGCCACCGAGGAGGACGAGGACTCGATGCGCACCGGGGGGGTGACACCAGCAGCTGGGCACAGAGATGGAAGAGTCACCCCAAGGCCCACACATGGTCCCCTGGTCCCGTGTCCGCTCCGGTCCCCACTCACGGTAGGTGCTGGCCCCGCTGGGCTGGATGGTCACCACGATGGAGGTCTCCTTGGTGCTGGCCCCGCTGGTCACCCGGCACACGTACTCACCCGAGTCGGCCGCTGTCACCTGCAGCAGCCGCAGCCGGGAGCCGGACACCTATGGGGAGGGGACATGGGGGTCATTGGGGCTACCAGTGCTTGCATGGGGCCATCTGGGATTGCACAAGGCCACTTGAGCTTGCACAAGCCACCTCAGCTTCCATGGGCCACCTGGGCTTATATGGGGTCACTTGGTCTTCCACTGGCCACTTGGGCTTGAATGGGGCTACCTGGGCTTATATGGGGTCACTTGGTCTTCCATTGGCCACTTGGGCTTGAATGGAGCCACCTGGGCTTATATGGGGTCACTTGGTCTTCCATGGGCCACCTGGGCTTATATGGGGTCACTTGGGCTTCCATGGGCCACTTGGGCTTGAAGGGGCCACCTGGGTTTATATGGGGTCACTTGGGCTTGAATGGGGCCACCTGGGTTTATATGGGGTCACTTGGTCTTCCATTGGACACTTGGGCTTGAAGGGGCCACCTGGGTTTATATGGGGTCACTTGGTCTTCCATTGGACACTTGGGATTGAATGGGGCCACCTGGGCTTATATGGGGTCAATTGGTCTTCCATTGGCCACTTGGGCTTGAATGGGCCACCTGGGCTTATATGGGGTCAATTGGTCTTCCATGGGCCACCTGGGCTTATATGGGGTCACTTGGTCTTCCACAGACCACCTGGACCTATATGAGGTTGCTTGGTCTTATATGGGCAACATGGGCTTGCATGGGACCACCTGGCATTGCATGGTCCACCTGGGCTTGCATGGAACCAACAGGAATTGAATGGTGCCACCAGGGCTTATATGGGGTCACTTGGTCTTGCATGAGCAACCTGGGCTTGAATGGGGCCATTTGGACTTGCATGGGCAACCTGACCTCGAATGGGCCATCTGGGCTTCCATGGGGCCACCAGGGCTTGCACAGGGCCATGCATCAACCCCAACCAACCCTGTTGGTGCCATCCCCTCCATGTCCCCTACCTGGTGCTTGGCTGGGAGGGTCCCCCCGCGCTTGTACCAGGTGACAGTGGCCTGTGCGGGGCTGGCGATGACGCAGTTGAGGTCCAGGCTCTGTCCCTCGGGCACGGGCGATGACAAGGACGAGGACTCGATGCGCAGCGGGGTCGTGCTGCCCGCAGCTGGGGACCGAGATGGGATACAGATGGTGTCTTCCACAGGGAACGATTCATCCCATAGCCAAATCCACCACAGGACAATGCGCACCCACCCGTGGACAACGTCCCCTGGCCCCTCCGGTCCCCACTCACGGTAGGTGCTGGCCCCGCTGGGCTGGATGGTCACCACGATGGAGGTCTCCTTGGTGCTGGCCCCGCTGGTCACCCGGCACACGTACTCACCGGAGTCGGCCGCTGTCACCTGCAGCAGCCGCAGCCGGGAGCCGGACACCTATGGGGAGGGGACATGGGGGTCACCGGCGCTATTTGGGCTTCCGTGGGGCTGCTGGGGGTTGTATGGGGCCATTTGGGCTTCCACGGGCTACTGTGGGCTTGTGTAGGGCCACCAGAGCTTGATGGGGCCATAGGTGAACCCCAACCAGCCCCGCTGGTGCCATCCCCTCCATGTCCCCTACCTGGTGCTTGGCTGGGAGGGACCCCCCACGCTTGTACCAGGTGACAGTGGCCTGTGCGGGGCTGGCGATGACGCAGTTGAGGTCCAGGCTCTGTCCCTCAGCCACAGCAGAGGACGGGGACTCGATGCGCAGCGGGGTCGTGCTGCCCGCAGCTGGGGACCGAGGCAAGAAGGTGACACCAGTGACAACAGCAGCTCCCCACCGGCACGGGCACAGGAGCCATGGTCAGTGCCCCCTTCCCGCTGGCACTGTCACCCCTCCGGTCCCCACTCACGGTAGGTGCTGGCCCCGCTGGGCTGGATGGTCACCATCACCGCGCTCTCCTTGGTGCTGGCCCCGCTGGTCACCCGGCACACGTACTCGCCCGAGTCAGCCGCTGTCACCTGCAGCAACCGCAGCCGGGAGCCGGACACCTATGGGGAGGGGACACCGGGGTCACCGGGGGTATTTGGGCTTCCATGGGGCCACCAGGACTTGCACGGGGCCATGCATCAACCCCAAGCACCCCCATTGGTGTCATCCTGCCCATGTCCCCTACCTGGTGCTTGGCCGGGAGGGACCCCCCGCGCTTGTACCAGGTGACAGTGGCCTGTCCCTGCCCGGCCACCACACAGTTGAGGTCCAGGGTCTGTCCCTCGGCCACGGTGGATGAAGACGCATCGATGCGGATGGGGACACCCGAAGCTGGTGGTCCTGGGGGGAAGGACAGAGCCATGAACCCCGCTCTGGGACCAGAACATCCCTGCTGGTGCCACCGAGCCCGGTCTCACCATAGGATGAGCCGGATCTAGGCATGACGGTGACGGTGACGGACGCCTCCCGGACGGTGGTCCCCATGCTCGCCCGGCACACGTACTCCCCTGAATCAGCCGCTGTGACATGGGGGACACGGAGCCGGGACCCTGAGACCTGCGGTTGGGGACATGCGTTGGTGTCACACAGCGTGGTGTCGCCCAGAGCAGGATGTGCGGTGCTGCCGGTATCACCAGTGCTGCCGGTGCCTTACCTGGTGCCCGGCGGGCAGGGAGCCACCGCGCTTGTGCCACGTCACGGTGGTGGCACCGGCTCCGGCCACCACGCAGTCGAGGTCCAGGGTCTGCCCCTCGGTGACGGATGGGGATGAGGACTCGATGCGCACGGGCGGTGCGGACCCTGCATGGGGAAAAAGGGGGGACACGGGTGGGTTGTGGCCCCCCAGAACCACCCCAAACCCCACTGATGCTCCACACCCTCCTCACCTGGCACCACCACCACCTCGATGGCAGCGCGAGCCGTGCCCGCGGCGCTGGTGCCCACACAGAGGTAGATGCCCCCATCGGCCGCTGTCACGGCGGGGATGACCAGCGTGGCGATGTCACCGTGTTCAGTGCGGGACTGCGGCACAAGGGCGGTTGTGAGCGGCACCCACGGGGCACACACACCACCCCCGGGAGCACCCAAGGGTGCTGGTGCCCGGCTCACCTGTGGCGGCAGGGTGCCCCCCTGCTTCTCCCAGGTGATGGTGGCGGTGGGTGACCCCGAGACCCGGCAGTAGAGCCGCACCGTGGAGCCCTCCTGCACCTCTGTCTGCTCCGGGCTCACCTGCACCTGCGGTGCGTTGGTGCCTGTAGGGACAGGAGGGCACCAGGGGCGATGGGAGTGATGCAGGTGATGGGGACAACAGGGGATGAAGGGGAGGATGGAGGTGATGGGGGTCGTGGGGATGATGGGGACAATGGGGGGTGACAGGGGTGATGGTGGTGACAAGGATGATGGCAACACTGGGGATAGTGTCTGGTGGATGGTGATGGTGGGATGATGGTGATGAGGGCAGTGGATGATGGTGATGGTGGGATGATGGTGATGAGGGCAGTGGATGATGGTGATGGTGGGATGATGGTGATGAGGGCAGTGGATGATGGTGATGGTGGGATGATGGTGATGAGGGCAGTGGATGATGGTGATGGTGGGATGATGGTGATGAGGGCAGTGGATGATGGTGATGGTGGGATGATGGTGATGAGGGCAGTGGATGATGGTGATGGTGGGATGATGGTGATGAGGGCAGTGGATGATGGTGATGGTGGGATGATGGTGATGAGGGCAGTGGATGATGGTGATGGTGGGATGATGGTGATGAGGGCAGTGGATGATGGTGATGGTGGGATGATGGTGATGAGGGCAGTGGATGATGGGAAACGACAGGGATGATGGTGATGGGGACGATGGGAGTGATGGGGACAATGCAGACGATGGGGATGATGGAGATCCGTGACAGGGATGACGGGGACCACAGGGGTGACAGGGATGATGGGGCCAAGGGGGGGTGATGTAGGTGATAACAGTGATGAGGATGATGGGGGTGACAGGGATGATGGGGATGATGAGGATGATAAAGATAACCAGGACAAGGGGGACAGCACTCACCTTGCACATGGAGGAAGGCCCGTGCCGTGTGCTGCCCGGCGCTGCTGCGCGCCCGGCACATGTAGTGCCCTTCATCCGCCGGCTCCACGGCGCTGAACCGCAGCGTCCCCCCATGGACCACAGCCCGTGGTGGCAGCGCTCCTGTGGGGGGGGGAACGGGACACAGCCCGGTGTCACCCCCATCACCACATCCCCGAGCCCGGTACCGCAGTGAGCCCCCATCCCCGCAGGCACCTACCGAGCCACTCGAGGGTGGGCAGGGGGCTGCCGGTGCCCACGCAGCGGAACTCTGCCGGCTGCCCCGGTGCCACGCTCAGCTGCGCCGGCTCCACGGCGGCGGTGGGGGCTGCGGCGGTGCCGGCTGCGGTGACACCGGGGTGGGGAGGGGGGGGGGTCAGGGCTGGCCGGGGGCACCCCCCCACGGTGCTGGAGCAGTGGGAAGCAGGGTGGGGGGGATGGCGTGGTGCAGTGCACAGTGGGGTGCACGGTGAAACCCCGGCATGCAGTGGGTGGGGGGCAGCACGTGGACCCCCCCAGGCCCCTCCACAAGGGGACTTACCCGGTCTGTGCCCTTCCATGAACTCAACGGGGCCATAAAACATCTGAGTCTTGGAGGGTGCTGCAAGAGGATGCGGCTGTCAGGGGAGCCCATCACCCGGGTGTCTGGGCACTACACTACCCCAGTGACCCAGCCTCTGAGAGCCAACTGTGCCCATCACCCTGGTATCTACATGGTGGGTCTGCCCATCACCCTGGCATCTGGGCACTGAGCTTGCCCGTCACCCCAGTGCCTGGGCAGCCAGCAAGCCCATCATCCCAGCATCAAGGCACCCAGAATACCCATCACCTTGGCGCCTAATCACCAAGTGTGCCCATCACCCTGGCATCTGGGCAACGAGCAGACCCATCACCCCACTGTCTGGGCACTCACAGGGCCCATCCCCGTGGTGTCTGGGTGCCAAGCCTGTCCCTCACCGTGGCTTCACGGCACCAAGCGCACCCAGCGTCTGGATGCCCATCACGTGTTGGCATCTGCGTGCTGGCTGTGCCCATCACCCCGGTGCCTGGGCTCCGGGGTGCCCATCACCACGGCTCACCCTGCACGTAGAGCGTGGCGGTGCCCTCGTCCATGTCCAGCATGTTGGAGCCGGTGCAGACGTAGACGCCGGCGTCCTCGGGCCGCACGCGCCGCAGGGTCAGGATGCCATTGAAGTCCACGGCCCCCGCCGGCAGCGAGCCGTGGTTCTGCCGCGTCCACACCAGAGTGTAGGCAGGAGACTGGGGGGGGAACGGGACAAGGGCAGGCCTGAGGCTACCGGGATGGGCATGCGCAGGGGGCTGCTGGGGCTGCACACCCATCCGGGCACCCATGGAGCACCCAGCCTCTGCCATAGAGATATATGGGCACCCGAGGGTGTTTGGGGGGCCCAGAGGGGTGGCTGGGCACCCAAGGGTGTCCCTGTGTCCTCTGGGACCCTATGGGCACTTAGGAGTCCTCATGTGTCCTGTGTGACCAGGTGGGCACCCAGGGGTGCCCTGCATAGCCCCATAGGCATCCAAGTGTGTTCCCATGCCCTGTACATCCCCATGGGCACAAAGGGTTGTCCCTATATGCTCCTGTGGGAACCTAGGGGTGTCCCACATTGAAACATGGGCACCTGAGGGTGCTTGGGGGCCCATAGGACTGGCTGGGCACCCAAGGGTGTCCCTGTGTCCTGCACACCCCCATGGGCACCCAGAGGTGTCCCCATGCCCTGCACACCCCATGGGCACCCAGAGGTGTCCCCATGCCCTGCACACCCCATGGGCACCCAGAGGTGTCCCCATGCCCTGCACACCCCATGGGCACCCAGAGGTGTCCCCATGCCCTGCACACCCCCATGGGCACCCAGAGGTGTCCCCATGCCCTGCACACCCCGTGGGCTCCCAGGGGTGTCCCCATGCCCTGCACACCCCCATGGGCACCCAGGGGTGTCCCCATGACCTGCACACCCCCATGCCCACCCAGAGGTGTCCCCATACCCTGCACACCCCATGGGCACCCAGGGGTGTCCCCATGCCCTGCACACCCCCATGGGCACCCAGGGGTGTCCCCATGACCTGCACACCCCCATGCCCACCCAGAGGTGTCCCCATACCCTGCACACCCCCATGGGCACCCAGAGGTGTCCCCATACCCTGCACACCCCATGGGCACCCAGGGGTGTCCCCATGACCTGCACACCCCCATGGGCACCCAGGGGTGTCCCCATGACCTGCACACCCCCATGGGCACCCAGGGGTGTCCCCATGCCCTGCACACCCCCATGGGCACCCAGGGGTGTCCCCATGACCTGCACACCCCCATGGGCACCCAAAGGTGTCCCCATACCCTGCACACCCCATGCCCACCCAAAGGTGCCCCCATGCTCACCTTGCTCTTGGCGGTGCAGACGAAGGTGACATCGGCCCCGGGCTTCACCCGCTGCACCCGCTTCTCCTCCACGGTGACGGTGATGGGTTTGCCAGGGGTCTCTGTGCCGAGAGAGGAGAGCTCAGCCCCACTGCTGCCCCCCGCCCCACAGCGAGGGTCCCCGGGGTGACCGTGACCCACCGGTGACGATGACCTCGGCGCGGCTGGCGTTGCTGTGCCGCAGGTTGCGGCAGGAGCAGATGTAGACCCCGGCTTCGGAGGGCTGGATGCTGGCAAAGTGCAGCTCCTCACCTTTGGGGACACACACACACGTGTGTGACACCCCACATCCCCCTCTACACACACACACCTTGGGGACACCCCAGTGCCCCCCCATACCTTGCTGCCGGCTCTGGGCACCCTCGGGGAGGGGTCTCCCGTCTTCCCGTGCCCAGTGGTAGTAGAAAGGGGGGTCCCCGGTGGCCTGGCACCGCAGGGTGACGGCGCTGCCCTGGGCCACCGCGGTGCGCGGTGGGTGCACGCGGACGGCCAGCGGCACCGGGGGACCCACCGGGACACAGCCCTGCCCGGGCACCGATGGGTCACCCACATAGCCGGGGGCACAGCTGTGGGGACAAGGGGTGAGGAGGGGTTGAGGGGTGCATTGGGGTGTGTGTACTGGGGGGAATGGCAGGGCGGGTGTATTGGGGGGTATATTGGGGTGGGTGTATCAGGGTCCATGTATTGGGGTGACTCTAAAGGGTTGGGTATATTGGGGTGAGTATAGCAGGGTTCATATATTGGGGTAACTATTGGGTTGGGAATATTGGGGTGAGTATAGCAGGGTTCATATATTGGGGTGACTCTACTGGGTTGGGAATATTGGGGTGAGTATAGCAGGGTTCATATATTGGGGTAACTATTGGATTGGGAATATTGGGGTGAGTATAGCAGGGTTCATATATTGGGGTAACTATTGGATTGGGAATATTGGGGTGAGTATATCAGGGTTCATATATTGGGGTGACTCTATTGGATTGGGAATATTGGGGTGAGTATAGCAGGGTTCATATATTGGGGTAACTATTGGATTGGGAATATTGGGGTGAGTATAGCAGGGTTCATATATTGGGGTAACTATTGGATTGGGAATATTGGGGTGAGTATAGCAGGGTTCATATATTGGGGTGACTCTATTGGATTGGGAATATTGGGGTGAGTATATCAGGGTTCATATATTGGGGTAACTATTGGATTGGGAATATTGGGGTGAGTATAGCAGGGTTCATATATTGGGGTAACTATTGGATTGGGAATATTGGGGTGAGTATAGCAGGGTTCATATATTGGGGTGATTCTATTGGGTTGGGTATATTGGGGTGAGTATAGCAGGGTTCATATATTGGGGTAACTATTGGATTGGGAATATTGGGGTGAGTATATCAGGGTTCATATATTGGGGTGACTCTATTGGGTTGGGTATATTGGGGTGGGTGTAACAGGGTTCATATATTGGGGTGACTCTAATGGGTTGGGTATATTGGGGTGGGTGTAACAGGGTTCATATATTGGGGTGACTCTAATGGGTTGGGTATATTGGGGTGGGTGTAACAGGGTTCATATATTGGGGTGACTATTGGGTTGGGTATATTGGGGTGGGTGTAACAGGGTTCATATATTGGGGTGACTCTATTGGGTTGGGTATATTGGGGTGGGTGTAACAGGGTTCATATATTGGGGTGACTCTAATGGGTTGGGTATATTGGGGTGAGCACTTTGGGGTGGGTATGTCGAGATGCACATATCGGGGTGAGTCCATCAGGTTGCATGTATTAAGGTGAGCTCATAAGGGTGAATATTTTGGGGTGGGTATATCAGGGTGAGTACATCAGGGTGGGTCTATAGGGTGGATGCAGCAGAAGAACATTGAGGTAAGCACTTTGGGGTGGGTATGTTGGGGTGACCCCATCAGGATGGGTTTTGGGGGTGGGTACACGGGATGACCCCATCAGGGTGGGATTTGGGAGTGTGTTTTGGGGGTGGGGACACGGGGTGACCCCATCAGGGAGGGTTTGGGGGTGTGGTTTGGGGGTGGGTGCGTGGGGTGACCCCATCAGGGAGAGTTTGGGGGTGGGTACATGGGGTGACCCCATCAGGGTGTGTTTTGGGGGGGTGTTTTGGGGGTAGGTACATGGGGTGATCCCATCAGGGTGGGTTTGGGGGTGTGTTTTGGGGGTGTGCTTTGGGGGTGGGTACATGGGGTGACCCCATCAGGGAGGGTTTGGTGGGGTACATGGGGTGACCCCATCAGGGTATGGTTTGGGGGTGGGCACATGGGGTGACCCCACCAGGGTGTGGTTTGGGGGTGGGTACATGGGGTGACCCCATCAGGGTGTGTTTTGGGGGGGTGTTTTGGGGGTAGGTACATGGAGTGACCCCATCAGGGTATGGTTTGGGGGTGGGTACATGGGGTGACCCCATCAGGGTGTGGTTTGGGGGTGTGTTTTGGGGGTGGGTCTATCGGATGTGTTTGGGGTGCGGATGCTCACCGCTCACAGTACTGCCCGGTGTATCCCGGCTCACAGGCGGTGCAGCGGTACCCACCGCCCTCCAAACTCTCACAGGTCCTGGAGAACCTGGATTGGGACACATGGATGAGGTGGGGACACATCCTGTCCGCTCCCCCCCACCAGCACCCCCAGCCCAGCACCGGCACTCACTGGTTCTCGGGGTACGGGAGGGGACAGGCACAGGGCTGGCAGTCCTCGGGGGTACCAGCGGTGGCATCCCCATAGAACCCAGGGGCACATTGGTCACAGAAGTCCCCTGCTGTGTTGTGCAGGCATCCCTGGGGGGGGACAACACACACTGGGGGGGTCAGGGGTGGGATGACACCCCCAGACCCCCCCAAAAACACGCTCAATGTGAAGCCTTACGGAGCAGACGCCGCTCTCGGGGTGGCAGCTCTCGGAATGCCCATTGCACTCACAGAGCTCACAGTGCCCCAGGTACAGCCCCCCCCCGGTGCGGGTGTAACCGGGGGCACAGTCCTGGTGGGGAGAGGAAGAAAAGGGGGGGGGGGTCAGTGTTATGATACCCCCAAAACACCCCTGGGAAGGGTTGTGGGGATGCAAGGGGATGCTGAGGGATGCAGGGGGTTGCTGAGGGATGCTGAGGGATGCAGGGAGATGCTGAGGGATGCTGAGGGATGAATGGGAATTCTGAGGGATGCAGGGGGATACTGAGGGATGCTGAGGGATGCAGTGGGATGCAGGGGAATGCTGAGGGATGAATGGGAATTCTGAGGGATGCAGGAGGATGCTGAGGGATGCTGAGGGATGGGAAGGGATGCAGGTGGATGCTGGGGGATGCTGAGGGATGCAGGGGGATGCTGAGGGACGCTGAGGGATGCTGAGGGATGCAGGAGGATGCTGAGGGATGCAGGAGGATGCTGAGGGATGCAGGGGGATGCAGGGGGATGCTGAGGGATGCAGGGGGATGCTGAGGGATGCAGGGGGATGCTGATGGATGCAGGGGCTCACCTGGCAGGACAGCCCGTGGTACCCGGGGGGGCAGCGGCATTCCTCCACCTCGAGGGCCGGGGGGAGGCCGGGCTGGGGCGGCACGGCCACGTCCATGGAGACATCGGCGATGCCCGATGCGGCCGTGCTGGTGGAGTAGGTGGCTCGGATGAGGATCTCATCCAGGTCTGCCAAAGCCATCAGGAGATGCTCCCGTGTCGCCGGTTGTCCATCCGGGCGCTGCCAGTATTGCTGCGGGCAGGGGGGTGTCAGGGGGTGTCGGGGGGGACACGGGGGCTCTGCAGGACCCCAGGGACCCCTCCTACCTCCCGGAATACGATCTCGAAGGGCTGGGGGGTGCCTGGAGGCAGGTCGGGCTGATGGGCCACCAGAGTGATGTCGTTGCCCTGTGGGGACAGGGGGGACAGAAGGGGTTAAGGGGGGGTCCTGGTGTGACCCTGTGGTGTCCCACTGACCCCGGCACCCCCGTACCGTGATCTGGATGTCGGCGTCAGGCAGGGGGGCTCCCTGCCCCCCCGGTGTGTAGGTGAGGGTGTAGCGGAGGCGTCCGCCGTAGGAGCCCACCTATGGGGAGATGGTGGGATGAGATCAGGATTGGGATGGGGAAAAGGATTGGGATGGGAAGGGGAAGAGTCGGATGGGGATAGGGATGGGGGTGGGATGCGATTGGGAATGGGCAGGTCAGGATAGGGATGTGGATAGGAACAGGATGGGATGGGAATGGGAAGGGGTAGGATGGGATGGAAATGGGGATGGGGATGAGGATGGGATTGGGAACGGGCAGGACAGGATAGGGATGTGGATGGGAACGGGATGGGATAGGAAAAGGAAGGGACAGGATGGGATTGAAATGGGGATGGGGATGAGGATGGGATTGGGAACGGGCAGGACAGGATAGAGATGTGGATGGGAACAGGATGGGAACGGGAAAGGGAAGGGGCAGGACAGGATGGGAACGAGGAAAGTGAAGGCAGAGGAAAAAGGAAGAGGGAGAGGAATAAGGAGATGGAAAGAGACAGAGAAGGAGGGGGAAAGGGAGAGGATTGGAATGGGGATGGGGATAGGGAAGGTGATGAGATGAGATAGGGATGAGGAAGGAAAAAGGGGTGAAGGGAAAAGGGGGGAGGGAAAGGGGGGAGGCAGGGGACAGGGGAGGCTCCGGCAGAGCTCCCGGTGCACCCCTGTCCCTGGGGGTGGGGGGTCCCCCATCACCTTGTCCCCTTGGTAGGGGGGCGGCAGCTGCCAGTAGTAGGAGTCGGGGGGCAGGTCCCCGAAGCGGCCGTAGCTGAGGCGGGGCTGGGGGGGCCCCGGCTGCACCGTGAAGCCGGAGCCCACGCGGGTGCTGCGCTGCCGGTTCACCAGCGCGAAGCCCTGAGCATCCCCGGCACCGAACCGCGTCTGCACCTATGGAGGGGGGGTAAGGGGTGAGCAAGGGGCTGGGGACACAATGGGGGATGCCATGGGGACACCATGGGGACACCATAGGGACAAGGGGGGGTCACTCACGGTGCCGCGGGCATAGCCGGTGCTGGCGCAGTGCTGGACAATGCCCATGCAGAAGCAGGGCAGGCACCCGGCCGCCTGGTCCGCGCTCAGGTGGAAGTGATGGGGCCGGCAGGAGGCACAGCGGGGCCCCTCCACGTTGGCCTGTGCAGGGGACAGTGACACACGTCAGGGGTGACATTGCCCTTGCAGGGCTTGGGGACACGGGGATGGGGGCACCGGGCTCACCTTGCAGCGGCACTGCCCGTTGGCATCGCAGCCCTCGCCGGTGCTGCCGCGTGGGTCACATTGGCACTGCCCCACGGGGACACCTGGCTCTGGGGGGGGTACCACACACACACACACAAACAGAGGGGTTAACGTGACCCCCACCAATGCCACCACCACGTCCCCTTTGCTTTGACACTCACCTCGGCACGGCTCCCCCCGCAGCGGGTCCCCCACATACCCAGGCGAGCACCTATAGGGGGGTCACCGATAAGAAGAGCCAATGAAGGGGGGGTTACACCCCATAAATCACCCCACACCCCCCCCCCCCAGGGTCCCCTGGTACCTCTGGCACTGGCGCCCGCTGTGCCCCGGGGCGCAGGCGCTGCAGGTTGGCTGCCCATCCGTGTCTTCAAAGCAGGTCTTGGTCACCCTATGGAGGGACAAAGGGAAGGATGAGACCCCATTGGTGTCCCCAGGGATGGAGGGGACACGGGGGGTGGCACCTACTGGCTTTCCCCATGGGGTCCATGGCAGGGACAGGGCTGGCAGTCGCCGGCGGTGCCGCGGGTGGCATCACCGTAGTAGCCGGGTTGGCACTTGTCACACTGGGGACCTTCGGTGTGATCCCGGCAGCCCTGCAGAGGAGGATGCAAGGAGGAAGCTGTCACTGGCACGGCCATGGGGGTACCGGGGGGGGGTCCCCACACTGTCCCCAGCTCACCTGGCAGACACCGGTCTCCGGGTGGCACTCGGTGGCGTGGCCGTGGCACTGGCAGGGCTCACACGTGCCCAGGTAGAGCCCGGCGCTGCTGCGGGTGTAGCCGGTGTCACAGTCCTGCGGTGGGGACATGGGGACAAGGGGGGGGGGTGGTGACGTGGCTGCCCCTGAGGTGCTGGGGAGGGGGCTCTGGGAGCGGGGGGTTCACCTGGCAGGAGGCCCCCCGGTACCCGGCCGGGCACGTGCAATCCTCCACCTCCAGCGCCGGCGGGCGCCCGGTGGCGTGCGGCACCGCCACGTCCAGGGTGACATCGGACAGCCTGCGGGGAGAGGGGACGTCCCCACTGCCCGGCCTGCCCGTGGCCAGGGGTCCCCATGTCCCTCTGTCCCCATGTCACCGTGTTCCTGTATCCCTATAGCCACATGTCCCCCTTTTCTCATGCCCCCATGGCCCCATGCACCCATATCCCCATGTCCCTGTGGCCTCATATCCCCAAGGCCCTGTATCCTCATATCCCCACCTCCCCACGTGCCCATGCACCCATATCCCCATCTCCCTGTGTCCCCATATCCCCATTTCTCCATGACCCCATGCACCCATACCCCCATGTCCCTGTGTCCCCATATCCCCACCTCCCCATGTCTCTGTCCCCATATCCCCATGAGCCCATAGCCCCATGTCCCTGTATCTCTATATCCACATGTCCCCAACTCCCCATGTCCCCATGTTCCATGTCTCTGTGTCCCCATCTCCCCATGACCTCAAAGCCCCATGTTTCCCTATCCCTATATCCACATGGCCCCAACTCCCCATGTCCCTGTATCCCCATGTTCCATGTCCCTGTGTCCCCATCTCCCTATGTCCCCGTGTCCCCATGACCCCATAGCCCCATGTCCCTGTATCCCTATATCCACATGGCCCCAACTCTCCATGTCCCCGTGTCCCCATCTCCCTATGTCCCCATATCCCCACGGCCCCACATCCCCATGTCCCATGTCCCCGGCACCTGCTCTCCTCCGTCTGCTCTGCATAGGACGCCCGGATCATGAAGAGCTCGACATCAGCCAGAGCCATCAGCAGATGCTCCCGCGTGGCCTCGCGCCCATCCGCTCTGCGCCAGGCGCGCTGCGGCACAACCGGGGCGGTGACCACGGTGTCGTGTGTCTCCCCCCCCCATTGCAAGGGACACAGGGGCCGGCCCTCACCTCGCGGATGGGCACGGTGACGGTGGTGGGGACGCCGGAGGGGACGCTGGCGTCGGAGAAGTGCTCCAGGAGGATGCCGTTGCCCTGCAGCAGGACGTGGGGCTGGCGCGGCAGCGGTTGTGCCCCCGCCGGCGCGCGGTGCGTCACCGTGAACCGCAGCTCGCCGCCGTACGATGTCACCTGCGGGACGGGGACGTGAGGCTCAGCCGGGCATGGGGGCACCCATTGCGTCCCTCCCCATAACCCCGGCCCCGGCCCCGGCACCTTGTCCCCGGCGAAGGGTGCGGGCAGCACCCAGTAGTAGACATCGCGGGGCAGCGCATGGAAGGTGTCGAAGAGCAGCTCCCGCGGTGAGGAGAAGCGGGCACTGGCACCCACCGGCTGCGCCCCGGCTGCCGTGGCCAGGGACAGCGGTGCCGTGTCCTCGGCGGTGAGCGCGACCTGGAGAGGGACAGGGATGGGGTTTGGTGCAGGAATGGCACGGCACGGTGCGACATGGAACAGCATGGGGTAGCACAACGGCACCGCATGGCATGGCACAGCATGGTGCTATGTGGCATAACAGCAATGCATGGCATGGCACAGCATGGTGCTATGTGGCATAACAGCAATGCAAGGCATGGCACAGCATGGTGCTATGTGGCATAACAGCAATGCATGGCATGGCACAGCATGGCACTATGTGGCATAACAGCAATGCATGGCATGGCACAGCATGGCACTATGTGGCATAATGGCAATGCACGGCACAGCACAGCATGGCTCTATATGGCATAACAGCACCGCATGGTATGGCACAGCATGGCTCTATATGGCATAACATAGCAATGCATGGCATGGCACAGCATGGCGCTATGTGGCATAACAGCAATGCAAGGCATGGCACAGCATGGAGCTATGTGGCATAACAGCAATGCATGGCATGGCACAGCATGGCACTATGTGGCATAATGGCAATGCACGGCACAGCACAGCATGGCTCTATATGGCATAACATAGCAATGCATGGCATGGCACAGCATGGAGCTATGTGGCATAACATAGCAATGCATGGCATGGCACAGCATGGCACTATATGGCATAATGGCAATGCACGGCACAGCACAGCATGGCTCTATATGGCATAACATAGCAATGCATGGCATGGCACAGCATGGTGCTATATGGCATAACAGCAATGCAAGGCATGGCACAGCATGGCACTATGTGGCATAACAGCAATGCATGGCATGGCACAGCATGGCACTATGTGGCATAATGGCAATGCACGGCACAGCACAGCATGGCTCTATATGGCATAACAGCACCGCATGGTATGGCACAGCATGGCTCTATATGGCATAACATAGCAATGCATGGCATGGCACAGCATGGCGCTATGTGGCATAACATAGCAATGCATGGCATGGCACAGCATGGTGCTATATGGCATAACAGCAATGCAAGGCATGGCACAGCATGGTGCTATATGGCATAACAGCAATGCAAGGCATGGCACAGCATGGTGCTATGTGGCATAACGGCAATGCATGGCATGGCACAGCATGGCTCTATATGGCACAACGGCAATGCATGACACAGCACAGCATGGCGCTATATGGCATAACATAGCAATGCATGGCATGGCACAGCATGGAGCTATGTGGCATAACATAGCAATGCATGGCATGGCACAGCATCGGGTAGCACAACAGCACCGCATAGCATGGCACAGCATAGCAGTATATGGCATAACATAGCAATGAATGGTACAGCACAGCATGGCGCTATATGGCATAACGGCACTGCACGGCACGGCACAGCGCAATGTGGCACAGCATAGCTATGCATGACAATGCCATTCCAGCACAACATGGCATGGCACAGTGTGACACGGTGAGGCAGGGCATGGCACGGCACAACATGGCATGGCAAGACACTCTACGGCATGCTTTGGAACCGCATGGCAGGGCATGGCACAACACTGCAAGGACAATAGAAATCATTGCATGCCATGGCAAGACACGGCACCACGCAGTATGGCATGACTTGGCATGGCAGCAAGGGACAGCATGGCTCGACGTGCCTGGTATGGCACGACACGGGATGGAACGGCCCAGCAGGGTATGGCACTGCATGGCACAACACGGCCCTAAATGGCGCGGCATTCGCAACAGGGCCCGGCACGACCCCGCGGTGGCCCTGGGCCATGGTGGTACCTGGTGTCGGCTCCAGGCGGAGCTGGCGCAGTGCCGCGAGACGCCCATGCAGAAGCAGGGCAGGCAGCCCTCGGCGTTGGCCGCGCTCAGGTGGAACGTGCCGGCGGCACAGGAGTCGCAGAGCCGGCCCCGCACGTTGGGCTGCGGCAACGGGGCACGGGGGTTATGGGGGGGGGGGGGGGGGTATGGGGGGTATAGGGGGGGTTGGGGAGGATTGGACCGGTTTGGTGCTGGGGGAACTGGGAAATGGTGGGACTGGGTGCTGGGGGGAGGTTGGTTGGGTGTGACAATGGGGTCAAAGTGGGTGCTATGGGGGATTGAACTGGGAACCCCAGAGATCAGATTGGTACCATAGCTGGGGTCAGACTGGGTCCCATGGGGGTTGGACTGGGTGCTATGGGGCAGGGGTGGACTGGGGGCTGAGGGGGATGGGATTGGGTACCCCAGGAATAAGACTGGACGCTATAGGGCATTTGGGACTGGGTGCTGGGGGGATCAGACTGGGTACCCCAGGGATAAGATTGGGTGCTGTAGCCAGGGTCAGACTGGGTGCCATGGGGGATTGGACTGGGAACCCCAGGGATCCCTCTGGGTGCTATTGAGGATCCCACTGGGTGCAGGGGGGAACAGGAGCCCCCATCACCTCCCTCCCAGCGCCCTGCCCTCACCTTACACCGACACGTGCCACCATCCTCATCCTTGCCCCCGCGGGCATCACACTTGATGAGCTCCTGACCTGCGATGGGCAGCGACGGTGAGGGCAGGAGGCACCCATGGGTGGGGGGGGAGCACCCATAGGGCAAGGGTTCACCCCAAAACTCACCGATGGGGGTGCACTTGCCACCCGGTTGGATGGGGTCTCCCTCGTAGCCCGGGGCGCACCTATGGGGACGGGGGTGATGGGTTGGGGGGGGGGGTGTCTCTGGTGTCGGGGGGGTGTTGAGGGACCCCCCCCAACCCTGTCACCTCTCGCAGCGGCGCCCGGCGTAACCGGGTGCGCAGGCGTCACACGTGGCTTGTCCATCGGTGTCCAGGAAGCACGACTCCGAAAACCTGCGGTGACAGCGACGGGGACACACCGGGGGGGTGATGACATCTTATGGAAGGGGAGGGGGGGGGGATTTGGGGTGTCCCCAGGGGCTGTCACCCACCTCCGAGCCGGCTCCGTGTAGGGACAAGGACACGGGTGACACGCGGTGGCTGTGCCCTTGGTGGCATCGCCGAAGAAGCCGGGTTTGCACTTCTCACACTGGGGCCCCTCGGTGTTGTGCTGGCAGTTCTGGACACACACACACACACACACATGGCACGGGGTGGGGTGGTGACACCAAACCACGTCCCCGTCCCCTTGTCACCCCGCTCCTCACCAGGCAGTGCCCAAAAACGGGGTCGCAGGTGCTGGAGTGCCCGTGACAGCCGCAGCCGGAGCACGTCCCCAGGTAGGGTCCCTTTGTCACCCGCTCGAAGCGGCTGGCACAGCGCTGGCACGACAGCCCCGCGTAGCCCACGGGGCACCTGGGGACACAGCGGTGTGATGGTGCCGTCGCGGCTGGTGGTGGCACCGAGCCTGGCACCCACCTCGCCGCGAGCGTCACCTGCACTCCTCGACGTCTCCGGCGGGCCCCAGGCCGGTGTCAGTGGTGCTGGTGGTGTCCATGGCCACGTCGCTGAGCCCCACGCTGGCCATGCGCCCGTCGTACACCGCGCGGATGAAGATGCCCTCCAGGTCCTGCAGCACCAGCAGCAGCAGCTCCCGGCTCACCGGGGCGCCCTCCTCGTCCTCCCAGCGGTCCTGAGGGGATGGTGACACCGGTGTCACCCCGCGGTGATGGTAACACTGGTATTACCAACCTGACACCACCAGCACACACCCGTCACCCTTCCACCACCACCATTACCAGCATTACTATCACCCACCCATCACCACAACCATCATCATCACTGCCACTGTCACCCACCCACCATCACTGCTACCACGCTCCCACCATCACCCTTTCACCACCACCATCACACACCCGTCACCACCAACATCACCCAAAGACCATCACCCTTCCACCACCACCACCATTACCAGCATCACCATCACCTACCCATCACCACAACCATCACCACCACTGTCACCCACCCACCATCACCCTTTCACCACAACCACTACCAGCATCACCATCACCCACCCATCACCACAACCATCACCACCACTGTCACCCACCCACCACCATCACGCTCCCATCACACTTTCACCACCACCATCACCCACCCACCATCACCAGCATCACCCTCCCACCACTACTATCACTCACCCATGATCACCAGCAACACCCACCAACCACCATCCTTTCTTCCCCCACCACCACCACCCACCCATCACTACCATCACCATCACCACCATCACCCACACACCGTCACTGCCACCAACCTCCCACCATCACCCCCCCCCCACCACCAGCATCACCATTACCCTTCCACCATCACATCCACGATGCTCCCACCCTTCCACCACCATCACCCCCACCACCCGTGCCGGTGCCCCCCACCTCGGTGAAGGGCACGTGCCGCCGGTTGAGGACGTCGGGCTGGGTGTCCCCATCGCGTGCCCGCAGCTGCCGCCCGTGGCCCCGCAGCACCACATCGGGGTGTGTGGTGGGCTCGGGGGGGCCGCGTCCCAGCCGGTACCGCACCCCATAGCTCAGCGCTCCCCCGTAGGCATCCACCTGCAGCACCGCGGGCTGTCAGCAGCCTCCACACCGGCGACCCCAGCCCCAAACCCACCCCATCCCCGTCACCACGCCGGTATCACCTTGTCCCCAAGGAATGCATTTGGCAGTGCCCAGAAGGCATCGAGGGCCAGGAAGCGTCGGGACAGATCCAGGAGCTGGAATTCCTCAGAACCCACATCCACGTGGAGCTGGGTGGCCGAGAGCACCGGTGTGGACGGCGCCGCCGGCACCGTCACGTTGACACCTGCGAGGAGACGCTCAGCCCCTGCCCTGCCCCTTGTCCCCTGTCCCTTGTCCCCATCGCTCACCCTTGAAGTCTCCAGGGCGGTCGAAGCGCAGGCGCAGGCGGTGCCGGTGCCGGGCGGTGGCGCGGCAGGAGGTGGTGACACCGAAGCAGAAGCAGGGCAGGCAGCGGGATGTCCCCGTCACCTCGAAGTGGCCCTCGGGGCATGGCCCTGCGGAGCGGGGGGACACAGTGGGTGATGGTGACAGCGGCATGGTGGAGGGGACGGCACAGGGAGGAGGGATGCTCACCGGGGCGGGTGACGGTGAGGATGCTGTCGGGGATGCCGAACACCATGCCCAGGGTGTTGATGGCCTCGCAGGTGTAGGCACCTTGGTCGGATTCTTTCACGTCACGGATGGTCAATGTGCCCTGGCCGGCCTCGCTCACAATTGACACTCTGCATGGTGGCATGACTGGCACCAGGCACCCAGGATACCGGGACACCCGGTACACCCAGCACATGGGCACACTGGTACACTCAACACATAGGCACACCAGTACACCTGGTACACCCAGCACACAGGCACACGGGTACACCCAGCACATAGGCACACCGGTATACCCGATACACTCAACACATGGGCACACCGGTACACCTGGTACACCCAGCACACGGGCACACCGGTACACCCAGCACACCCAGCACACAGGCACACCGGTACACCCAGCACACCGGCACACCAGGACACCTGGTACACCCAGCACACGGGTACACCCAGCACATAGGCACACCGGTATACCCGGTACACCCAGCACACAGGCACACCGGTACACCCAGTACACCAGAGCACAGCCCTGCTCACACTCAAGCCCCGCCCGTAAGCATAAGCCACGCCCACCGCGCAGCCCCGCTGGCTCTAAGCCACGCCCCTTTCTGATACACCACCATTCGCCCCTCCCATTACCACAGACCACGCCCCCACTAAAGCCCCTCCCACCGTCACAAGCCCCGCCCCAAGTCCCGCTCCCCCTCCCACCCCTCGGCCCCAATACCCACAAGCTCCGCCCTTCCACAGGCCACGCCCCCTCCCCATTGATAAGCCCCCCATTCATAAGCCCCTCCCCAATCATAAGACCCTCCCCATTCATAAGCCCCTCCCTTGCCCCTCCCATCAGCCTTTAGGCCCCGCCCACCTGTGGCTGCTGGGGGGGTGTCCCCAGTTGAGGCGCCAGGTGACGATGGGCGTGGGGACGCCGGTAGCCGCGCACGTGAAGGTGACAGTCTGACCCGGCACGGCCCGCACCGCGTCCCGCGGCAGCGACACCACCTGCGGGGGCACTGCCCGCGACACCCGTCACCACCCGCAACACCGTCACCACCCGCAACACCGTCACCACCCGCAACACCGTCACCACCCTGCACCAGGACACGGCACTGCCCATAACACCCATCACAACCCACAACACCGTCACAACCTGCAACACCCATCACAACCCTCAACACCGGGACATGGCACTGCCTGCAACACCCATCACAACCCGCAACACCCATCACAACCCATAACACCGGGACATGGCACCACCTGCAACACCCATCACAACCCATAACACTAGGACATGGCACTGCCTGCAACACCCATCACAACCCACAACACCGTCACAACCTGCAACACCCATCACAACCCACAACACCGTCACAACCTGCAACACCCATCACAACCCATAACACCGGGACACGGCACTGCCTGCAACACCCATCACAACCCGCAACACCGTCACAACCTGCAACACCCATCACAACCCACAACACCGTCACTACCTGCAACACCCATCACAACCCGCAACACCGTCACTACCTGCAACACCCATCACAACCCTGCACTGGGACACGGCACTGCCCGCAACACCCATCACAACCCATAACACCGTCTCAACCTGCAATACCCATCACAACCCATCACAACCCTGCACCGGGACATGGCACTGCCTGCAACACCCATCACAACCTGCAACACTGTCACAACCTGCAACACCCATCACAACCCACAACACCATCACAAGCTGCAACACCCATCACAACCCTGCACAGGGACATGGCACTGCCTGCAACAGGCATCACAACCCGCAACACCATTACCACTCTACATGGGGATATGGCACTGCCCGCAACACCCATCACAACCCACAACACTGTCACCACCCTGCACCGGGACACGGCCCTGCCCTCAACACCCATCACAACCAGCAATACCCATCACCACCCTGCAGTGGGACATGGCACTGTCCATGACACCCATCACCACCAGCAGCACCATCACCATCCTGCACTGGGACACAGCCCTGCCTGCAACACCCTTTACGACCCACAACACTGTCACAACCTGCAACACCCATCACAACCCTGCATCGGGACACAGCACTGCTTGCAACACCCATAGCAACCCGCAACACCTGTCACAACCCGCAACACCATCACAACCCTGCACGGAGATATGGCACTTCTCACAACACCCGTCACAACACTGTCACAACCCACAACACCGTCACGACCCATAACACCCATCACAACCCTGCACCGGGACACAGCACTGCCTGCAACACCCATAGCAACCTGCAACACCCACCACAACCCACAACACCGTCACCACTCTGCACTGGGACACAGCCCTGCCCACAGCACTGTCACCACCCACAACACTGTCATCACCCTACACCAGGACATGGCCCTGCCCGCGACACCCATCACCACCCCTGCCCATGGCCCCATGGCACAGGCTCTCTCGGTGCCATGTCCCCAGCCCAGTGCCATGGCATGGGGTCTCCAGGTACGATGCCCCCATCCCGGTCCCTTGGCACAGAGTCCCCATCCCAGTGCCACCACACCACATCCCCGCACAGCTTGGGCGCAGCATCCCCAGCCCTGTGCCACGGCACAGGCTCCATGGGCACAACATCCCATGGCACAGGGTCCCCACAATATCCCCATCCCAGTGCCATGGCACAGGCTCACCGGCACAGGGGGTGTCTGGCTCTAGTCCCCCCAGTGCCACATCATGGGGTCGCCAGGGAAAACATCCCCATCCCGGTCCCTTGGCACAGAGTCCCCATCCCAGTGCCACCACACCACATCCCAGCACAGCATCCCCAACCGGAGCTCAAAGCCGTGTCCCCCCCCAGCCATGGCATCCCCTCCGGTGTCACTCACCGCAGCCAACCTCATCGGAGCGGTCGGGGCAGTCGGGCTCGCGGTCGCACTGGTAACTGGCACGGATACAGGTCCCGCTGGCCACGCACCGGAACTCTGCCGGCCCGCACGCCGCGCCGGGCGCCTTGGTGGCTGCAGGGTGACAAGGACACGCGTCAGCCGCGACCGCATCCCCCCCTCCCCGTGTCCCCAACCCAGCCACACTCACGGCAATCGGCCTCATCGGAGCCATCACCGCAGTCGTTCTCGCCGTCGCATCGCCAAAGCTTGAGCGCGCAGTGCCCGTTGCGGCACTTGAACTCGTTGGGTTCGCATGGGGACGGGGTGCCTGCGTGATGAGGGACGGGGTCAGCACCCATGGGTGCCCCCGGCACCCTCCCTATGGCGATGCCGTGGGCTCACCGCAAGCCTCCTCGTCGCTGCCGTCGGCGCAGTCGGCCTCTCCATCGCACAGGTAGTCACGGGGGATGCAGCGCCCATTGGCACAGGCGGCTTCTCCCGCCCGGCACCCATCGACCGGCGGCTTGTGGGGCCGGGGGGTGCTGGGGGGCCGGGGGGTGCCGGGGCGCCCTGGTGCTGGGGTGATGGCGGCCGTGGCGGTGCTCAGCGGGCGCGTGGTGGCAGCCGGGCGGGACGTGGTGGGGGGCACCCGTGTGGAGGGGTCTGTGGGGATGGGGGTTATGGGGTGAAATAGGGGGCAAGGGGGGAGTATAGGGGAAATGAAGGGTTCTGGGGGCATAGAGGGGAAATGGGATGCACTGGGGGGGGGGCTATGGGGGGAAATAGAGGTGAGATGGAGTTATGGGGGAAATGGGAGTGCATGGGGGATTAGAGGGGGTGCAGTGCAAAGGGTTATGTGGGATAGGGGAAAATCAGATTGCAGAAGGAGAAATGGGGGGGTTATGTGGGATATGGGGGTGCTGAGGGGCTTATAAGGGGAAATAAGGATGCACTTTGGGGGGGGTATGGGGCTTAGGGAGGGTAATAAGGGGGGTTACAGGGGGGAATGGGTGGGGGGGTCTGGGGCTGCAGCAGGTCTGTGGGGCACAGGGGGGGGTATGGGGGTGCCGTGGGGGCTATGGGGTCTCACCGCAGCCGAGCTCGTCGGAGCCGTCGCGGCAGTCGTGCCGCCGGTCGCACCGGTACTCGCCGGGGACGCAGTCGCCGCTGCCGCACGTGAACTCCGTGGCGGTGCAGGGCCGCGGGTGGGGGGTCACTGTGATGGGGGGGGGGGGAATATGGTCAGTGTGAACCCCAACAGCCCCCAACGGCTATGGGGGGGGCGTCAAGGCACACCGTGACATGGCATGGGTTGATATGGGGGGGTCTGAGCCCCACAACCACCGCCCCCCCCAGGCACTGACCGGCCCCCAGGCGCCGGAACTGGAAGCCATGCGGGGAGGTGACGTAGGAGGCAATGGAGCCCCCGGCCAGGAGGTCCCGCAGGACCCCCCCGAGCTGCTGCTCGTCCCCGTTGCCCTCCGAGCCCACGTCCAGCTCCACGAACACGTCACCCTCCAGCTCCCTGGGGGGGGCAAAGGGGGGTCAGCACCCCAAAACCCACCCTGAGCCCATAAACCAGCCACCCATAACCCCCCCCCGGCACCCACAAACATCCCCGGCACCCCCAAAACCCCCACAGCATCCCCAAGACATCCCCATCACCCTCAAACAACCCCCGGCAACACCCCACCCCCCAAAAACCTCTCTGCGCCCCCCCCATTCTCCTGCACCCCCAAACTCATCAGCCCAAACCCCCCCTTGCACCCCAAAACTCCTCCATAACTCCCTCTAAACCTCCCCATCCCCATAATACCCCCTGCACCCCAAACCTCTCCATCCCCCTTTAGATCCCCAGACTCCCCAGCACAAATCCACCCCACACACACCCCAAACCCTCCCAATCCTCCCCATCCCAATCTCTCCTGCACCCCCAAACCACCCCAGCCCTCCCTTGCCCCCCAACCCCCCCCCAGACCCCCCAAATCTCACTTGATGAACACCACGCTGACCATTTGCTCCCCGGGCACCTTGTAATACTCGGACTCCAGCTGAGGGGTGGGGGGGGCAGAACAAGGGGGGTCAGGGTGCTCCTATGGGTGCCCCCCCCCCCCCCAGCACCCCTAAACTGACCGCATCCACCACGGCCTCCGAGATCTCCCGGAACTCCTCGGAGTCGGGGTCCTCCAGGCGCCGGCTGTAGTCGATGCTGCGGGTGAAGTTCACCAGCGCCCGGAAGTAAACTGGGGGGGGGGGGAAGAAACGGGGGGGGGTGTCAGAAACAGGCACCTGCACCCCAAAAAATACCCCCCCGTCACCCCATAACCAGATGTGACTGCCCATATTCAGCTGTGACCCCATATCCAGCTGTGACCCCCATAACCAGATGTGACTGCCCATATTCAGCTGTGACCCCATATCCAGCTGTGACCCCCATAACCAGATGTGACTGCCCATATTCAGCTGTAATCCCCATATCCAGCTGTGACCCCCATAACCAGATGTGACTGCCCATATTCAGCTGTGACCCCATATCCAGCTGTGACCCCCATAACCAGATGTGACTGCCCATATTCAGCTGTAATCCCCATATCCAGCTGTGACCCCCATATCCAGCTGTGACGCCATATCCAGCTGTGACCCCCCATACCCATGCTGTAACCTCCCATATCCAGTTGTAATCCCCATAATCCAGCTGTGACTCCCCATATCCAGTTGTAATCCCCATATCCAGACTGTGACCCCCCCATACCCAGCTGTGACTCCACCATATCCAGCTGTAACCTTCCTATACAGCTTTAATTCCCATATCCAGCTGTGACCCCCATATCCAGCTGTGACGCCATATCCAGCTGTGACCCTCCATACCCGTGCTGTAACCCCCCATATCCAGTTGTAATCCCCATAATCCAGCTGTGACCCCCCCCATATCCAGCTGTGACCCCCCCATATCCAGCTGTGACCCCCCCATATCCAGTTGTAATCCCCATACCCAGCTGTGACCCCACCATATCCAGCTGTAACCTTCCTATACAGCTTTAATTCCCATATCCAGCTGTGACTCCCCATATCCAGACCGTGACGCCCCATATCCAGATGTGATCCCCCATATCCAGCTGTAATCTCCATATCCAGCTGTGACTCCCCCATATTCAGCTATAACCTCCCCATATTCAGCTATAACCTCCCCATATGCATCTGCAACCCCCATATCCAGCTGTGACGCCATATCCAGCTGTGACCCCCCATACCCATGCTGTAACCTCCCATATCCAGTTGTAATCCCCATAATCCAGCTGTGACTCCCCATATCCAGTTGTAATCCCCATATCCAGACTGTGACCCCCCCATACCCAGCTGTGACCCCACCATATCCAGCTGTAACCTTCCTATACAGCTTTAATTCCCATATCCAGCTGTGACTCCCCATATCCAGACCGTGACGCCCCATATCCAGATGTGATCCCCCATATCCAGCTGTAATCTCCATATCCAGCTGTGACTCCCCCATATTCAGCTATAACCTCCCCATATTCAGCTATAACCTCCCCATATGCATCTGCAACCCCCATATCCAGCTGTGACCCCATATTTACCCACATCCCCCCCCCCCAAGGAACACCGGGGATACACTTGGGGGTGCAACAGGGGGGGGTCCCCCAAGGTGTCACTTACTCAGTGGGGGCTCGTCCTCGGCCACCACCATCCCTGCAGGCACAGGGGGGGGCCCGGGCGCTGCCCGAGAAGGAGGAGGAGGAAGAGGAAGAAGAGGAAGAGGAGGATGGAGAAGACAGAGCTTGAGCGCGGTGACAGGCGGGGGACAGGAGCCACCCCTCGGTGCCCCCTTACCGGTGGGTGCCAGCCCCACGCTGGGCACGCGGGTAGCGCTCGGCCATGGTGCGCCGCTGCCGTCCTCCCCGCTGCCATCTGCAATGGGGACAGCAAGGGTGGCACCAGGGTGACACCCAGACACGGTGACACCCATCAGGGTGACACCCCCCCACCCATTGCCACCTTACCCTGGATGCCACCCCAGTGCTGTCTGCAATGGGGACAGCGTGACAGAGCACCAATGGTGACATCCAGCCACGGGGACACCCACCCACCTGATGCCACAAAGTCCCTGGTGCCATTTGCATGGGGACAGTGAGTGGCACCCACCCCCAGTGCACCCACCCATGGTGAACACTGAGCCCTGGTGGCACCCACCCATGGTGCCATCCGCTCACCCATTGTCCCCTTACCGCTGGATGCCACCAGGTCCCCGGTGCCATCTGCAATGGGGACTGAGCCAGTGGCACCCCCGGTGACACCCACCCTGGTGGCACCCATCCATAGTGACACCCCCCCATTGCCCCCTTACTGCTGGATGCCACCAGGGCCCCGGTGCAATGGGCACAGAGCGCTCGGCACCCGCGGTGCCGCCACGCCGGTGCCACCCTCGGTCCCCCCTTACCGCCGGACGCCACCAGGTCCTCGTCATCGGAGAGGTGCCGGTAGAAGCGGTGTCCCCGCGTGCCCCCGACGTGGTCGGACACCGTGTCCTCGGGGAAGGAGCTCTCGGCCAGGCCCCGGCTGCCCTGGGGACACGCAACAGCGCCGGTGGGTGCCCGCGCACGGCACCGGCACACGCGTGTGCACACACATGGGGTGCACGCTGACACATGGCCATGGGTATGTATCCACACCAGTATCCGTGTGTAGTGACACAGGGATGGGTGTGCACACTGACACATGCTGTGCACATGTATCAGCATCACTATCCACATGTGTGACACAGGGATGTGCGTGCACACTGACACATGCTGTGCACATGTATCAGCACCACTATCCACACGCGTGACACAGGGATGGGTGTGCACACTGACACATGCTGTGCACATGTATCAGCATCACTATCCACATGTGTGACACAGGGATGTGCGTGCACACTGACACATGCTGTGCACATGTATCAGCACCACTATCCACACGCGTGACACAGGGATGGGTGTGCACACTGACACATGCTGTGCACATGCACCACTACCTACACATGTGACACAGGGATGTGTGTGCACACTGACACATGCTATGCACATGTATCAGCACCACTATCCACATGTGTGACACAGGGATGTGCATGCACACTGACACATGCTGTGCACATGCACCACTACCTACACATGTGACACAGGGATGTGTGTGCACACTGACACATGCTGTGCACATGTATCAGCATCACTATCCACATGTGTGACACAGGGATGGGTGTGCACACTGACACATGCTGTGCACATGTATCAGCACCACTATCCACACGTGTGACACAGGGATGTGCTTGTGCACACGCATTCACACTGCTACACGTGTGCACCCATCAGCCCACACCTGCACACATACATGTGCCCCGCACATCGCCCCACACCTGCACACACGCGTGTACGTCACACATCACCCCACGCCTGCACATGCGCGTGCATCACTCATCGCCCCACGCCTGCGCACACACGTGTGCATCACTCATCGCCCCACGCCTGCACACACGTGTGCATCACTCATCGCCCCACGCCTGCACATGCGTGTGCATCACTCATCGCCCCACGCCTGCGCACACATGTGTGCATCACTCATCGCCCCACGCCTGCACATGCGCGTGCATCACTCATCGCCCCACGCCTGCGCACACACGTGTGCATCACTCATCGCCCCACGCCTGCCCACACACGTGTGCATCACTCATCGCCCCACGCCTGCACATGCGTGTGCATCACTCATCGCCCCACGCCTGCGCACACACGTGTGCATCACTCATCACCCCACGCCTGCACATGCGTGTGCATCACTCATCGCCCCACGCCTGCACATGCGTGTGCATCACTCATTGCCCCACGCCTGCACATGCGTGTGCATCACTCATCGCCCCACGCCTGCCCACACACGTGTGCATCACTCATCGCCCCACGCCTGCACATGCGTGTGCATCACTCATCGCCCCACGCCTGCGCACACATGTGTGCATCACTCATCGCCCCACGCCTGCACATGCGTGTGCATCACTCATCGCCCCACGCCTGCACATGCGTGTGCATCACTCATTGCCCCACGCCTGCACATGCGTGTGCATCACTCATCGCCCCACGCCTGCGCACACACGTGTGCATCACTCATCGCCCCACGCCTGCGCACACACGTGTGCATCACTCATCGCCCCACGCCTGCACATGCGTGTGCATCACTCATCGCCCCACGCCTGCACATGCGTGTGCATCACTCATCGCCCCACGCCTGCACATGCGTGTGCATCACTCATCGCCCCACGCCTGCACATGCGTGTGCATCACTCATCGCCCCACGCCTGCACATGCGTGTGCATCACTCATCGCCCCACGCCTGCGCACACACGTGTGCATCACTCATCGCCCCACGCCTGCACATGCGTGTGCATCACTCATCGCCCCACGCCTGCGCACACATGTGTGCATCACTCATCGCCCCACGCCTGCACATGCGCGTGCATCACTCATCGCCCCACGCCTGCGCACACACGTGTGCATCACTCATCACCCCACGCCTGCACATGCGTGTGCATCACTCATCGCCCCACGCCTGCACATGCGTGTGCATCACTCATTGCCCCACGCCTGCACATGCGTGTGCATCACTCATCGCCCCACGCCTGCCCACACACGTGTGCATCACTCATCGCCCCACGCCTGCACATGCGTGTGCATCACTCATCGCCCCACGCCTGCGCACACATGTGTGCATCACTCATCGCCCCACGCCTGCACATGCGTGTGCATCACTCATCGCCCCACGCCTGCACATGCGTGTGCATCACTCATTGCCCCACGCCTGCACATGCGTGTGCATCACTCATCGCCCCACGCCTGCGCACACACGTGTGCATCACTCATCGCCCCACGCCTGCGCACACACGTGTGCATCACTCATCGCCCCACGCCTGCGCACACACGTGTGCATCACTCATCGCCCCACGCCTGCGCACACACGTGTGCATCACTCATCGCCCCACGCCTGCGCACACACGTGTGCATCACTCATCGCCCCACGCCTGCGCACACACGTGTGCATCACTCATCGCCCCACGCCTGCGCACACACGTGTGCATCACTCATCGCCCCACGCCTGCGCACACACGTGTGCATCACTCATCGCCCCACGCCTGCACATGCGCGTGCATCACTCATCGCCCCACGCCTGCGCACACACGTGTGCATCACTCATCGCCCCACGCCTGCACATGCGCGTGCATCACTCATCGCCCCACGCCTGCGCACACACGTGTGCATCACTCATCGCCCCACGCCTGCACATGCGTGTGCATCACTCATCGCCCCACGCCTGCGCACACACGTGTGCATCACTCATCGCCCCACGCCTGCGCACACACGTGTGCATCACTCATCGCCCCACGCCTGCACATGCGCGTGCATCACTCATCGCCCCACGCCTGCGCACACACGTGTGCAGCCCCGGCCGGTGCCCCCGCGCCGCGGTCAGGAATCCGTCTGGGCAGCACTTTCTGAGCAAACAAGTGCTGGGGGATTAATGTGGGGCGGGGGGGGACGGACAGGGAGGGGTAAAGGGGGGACACGAGGGGGACATGAGAGGAACCCGCACCCCAAGGGGGTCTGGCTCGGGGGGGGGGGGGGGGGTGTCCGTGGGTGCCAGCCCAGTCCTGGGTGCTTGGGGGGGGCAAAGGGGGAAACTGAGGCACGGAGGAGCCCACGCGCGCGCTGAGCTTGTGGGTGCTCAGCTGCTGCCCCCCCCATCCATGCACCATGGGTGCTCAGCCATGGACCCAACACCGGGATCAGGAGTGTGGGTGCTCAGCCATCATCCACCCATGCATGCATTGAGGGTGCCTGGGCTCTGCCTTCACCCCCCCATGCATGTACCGAGCGTGTGGGTCCTCTGCTACAGCCCCACACACGTGCAATGAGAGCGTCTGTGCTCGGCCATCAACCCACACACGGGCACTGAGTGTGTGCGTGCTCACACAGACATTGCTCCCACACCCATGCACAGAGCGTGTCTGTGCTCAGCCCCATCCGGACAAGCACACACACACACACACACACATACACTCTCACACACGCACATTCAGTCACACACATACACACACACTCGCACACTCACACTCACACACGCACACACTCACAAAAACACATGCACGCTCACACTCGCACTCACACACACTCACAATCACACACAATCACACACACTCGCACACACAATCACACACACAGAGACACACACACTCGCACACACAATCACACACAGTTACACACACACAATCACACACACAGAGACACACACACTCGCACACAATCACACACAGTTACACACACACAATCACACACGCTCAGTCACAGACGCACACTCAGTCACACGCACACAGCCACACACTCACACACACACTCACACAGTCAGTCACACACACACACAAACACTCATAATCACACACACACTCACACACACAATCACACAGTCACACACACTCATACAATCACACACACACTCTCAAAACCACACTCACAATCACACACACACAATCACACTCACACACACACTCACACTCACACACACACTCAAACACACACACTCACTCACAGTCACACACTCACACACACTTAAACACACACACACTCACACACAGTCACACACACTCAACACACACACATACAGTCACACACTCACACACAGTCACACACACACACTCACACTCACACACACACACACTCTCACACACATAACACACAGTCACACACAGTCACACACACACTCACACACACACACATAACACACACTCAGTCACACACACACACACACTCAACACTCACACACACCACTCACACTCACCCTCTCTCTCCCTCCCTCACCCAGTCCCGGCTCCCGTTACCGGAAGCTCCCCGCACCGGACACCCCCCCCCCGCCCCCTCCCGGACGCTGCCGCCGCCGCTTCACTTTTTCCGCTCCCAGCCCAGATCCTGCCCCGCACCCGGGGGAGCGCGGGGGGGAGGAAGCGGCTCCCGGTGCCGCCAGCAGCGGGCACGGACCTGACCCCGGCACCGCGGTGAGACCCGCACAGAGCGGGGACCCAGAGCCCCCAGACACCCCAGACATGCTCCTTCCACCCCAAACGTGCTCCTTCCACACAAAACAGGGACATTTCACCCAAAATAGGGACATTTCACCCCAAATCTGCTCCTTCCACCCAAAATAGGGACATTTCACCCCAAATCAGCACCTTCCACTCCAAATCTGATCCTTCCACCCCAAATCTGCTCCTTCCACACAAAACAGGGACATTTCACCCCAAATCTGCTTCCACCCCAAATCTGCTCCTTCCACCCCAAAATATGGACATTTCACCCCAAATCTGCACCTTCCACTCCAAATCTGCACCTTCCACCCAAAATAGGGACATTTCACCCCAAATCTGCACCTGACACCCCAAATCTGCACCTTCCACCCCAAATCTGCACCTTCCACCCAAAATAGGGACATTTCACCCCAAATAGGGACATTTCACCCCAAATCTGCACCTTCCACCCCAAATCTGCTCCTTCCACCCAAAATAGGGACATTTCACCCCAAATAGGGACATTTCACCCCAAATCTGCACCTTCCACCCCAAATCTGCTCCTTCCACCCAAAATAGGGACATTTCACCCCAAATAGGGACATTTCACCCCAAATAGGGACATTTCACCCCAAATCTGCACCTGACACCCCAAATCTGCTCCTTCCACCCCAAATCTGCACCTTCCACCCAAAATAGGGACATTTCACCCCAAAGCTGCACCTGACACCCCAAATCTGCTCCTTCCACCCCAAATCTGCACCTTCCACCCAAAATAGGGACATTTCACCCCAAACCTGCACCTTCCACCCCAAATCTGCACCTTCCACCCAAAATAGGGACATTTCACCCCAAACCTGCACCTTCCACCCCAAATCGGGACATTTCACCCCAAATATGCACATTTCACCCCAAATCTGCACCTTCCACACAAAATACGGACATTTCACCCCAAACCTGCACCTTCCACCCCAAATCTGCACCTTCCACCCCAAATCAGGACATTTCACTTCAAATCTGCACCTTCCACCCCAAATCGGGACATTTCACTTCAAATCGGGACATTTCACCCCAAATCTGCACATTTCACTTAAAATCTGGACATAACCCCCCAAATCTGGACATTCCCCCCCCAAAATCTGCACCTTCCATCCCAAATCTGCACATTCCACCCCAAATCGGGACATTTAATTCCAAATCGGGGCATTTCACCCCAAATCTGGACATAACCCCCCAAATCTGGACATTCCACCCCAAATCTGCACCTTCCAGCCCAAATCTGCACATTCCACCTCAAATCAGGACATTTCACTCCAAACCGGGACATTTCATTCCAAATCTGGACATTTCACCCCAAATCTGCACATTTCACTTCAAATCTGGACATAACCCACCAAATCTGGACATTCCACCCCCAAACCTGGACATTTCACTCCAAATCTGGACATTTCACCTCAAATCTCCACATTTCACCCCAAATCCGGCCATTCCACCCCAGTTTTGGACATAACCCCCAAAATGTGGGCATTTCACCCAAATCTGGACATAGCCCCCCAGATATGGACATTCCACCCCTAAATCTGGACATTCCACCCCTAAATCTGGACATTTCACCCCAAATCGGGACATAAACCCCCAAATCCGGACATTTCATCTCAAATCTTGACATAGCCCCCAAAACTCCGGACATTCCACCCCAAATCCGGGCATTCCCTCCCAGATCTGAACTTCCCCCCCCCCCAATCTGGCCGCTCCCCCCATTACTTCATCCGGCCGAGGAAGAGGAGGTGACGCACACCAGGAATAATACCCGGGGGGGGGTTATTAATAGCCGCCCCCCCCCCCAGCCTTATTGTTCCCCCAAGGTCGCATGGAAAAGGTGGTTCCCCCCAAAATCCCCGTTTCCCCCCCCCCCGGGACCAGCCTCCCCATCCCAGGATTTTGGGGGGCGCGGGCCCCCCCATGCTCGCTATGGGGGGGTCGGTGCCAGCACAGATGGTGGGATGCTGCTCCCGGAGGCGTGGGGGGGGGGGTCACAGCTGCTTCACCCCCCCACGGCCCCCAGAGGTTTGGGGGTGAAACAGCTGCGGGGTCAAAGCGGCTCCCGGGGGGGCCCCAAAACTTCCTCCCCCCCCCCCCCCCCCGCCGCATTCCTCGCCGCTGGCATTGCCTAATTTATCCCGAAAGAGCCGCTCGGGCGGTTGGGATGGGGGGGGGCGACCGGGAACGCCCCGGGGCGAGCCGAGGGGACTCGGAGCTGCCCCCCCCCTCCTTGCCCTTCCTCCCCCCCCCCTCCTCCTCCTCCTCCTCCCGGCCCGGGCCATCTTTGGCGATGGGGGAGAGTGGAGCCACGTGCGGATGGGGGGGGGGAACGGGACACGTTGAGGGGGGACGGACCCCAAAGTATCCCCAATGGGGGGGGGAAGGGCACAACACCCCATCCCCCCCCCTTCGCCCCCCCAGGGTTGATGATCTTATCGCACATTCCAGCCGCGCCCGCACCCCCCCCCCCCCCCCCGACATTAACCCTTAGCAGCCCTTGGGGAGGGGGAGCCCCACACGGGACCCCCCCATAGGGGGAGTGGGGATCCCCCCCTTTGTCCCCCCCCCCAACACTGCGGTTATCCCGGGGGGGGGGGGGGCACATTCCTCAGCACCGCGCCCCGGGTGGGGGTTATGGGGGTGCCAGCGCATCAGGGTGTCCCCAGCCCCATAGAGGAATGGGGCTGGGGGGGAGGTGATAAATGGGGTGATGACCCCCCCCCTTCTTTGTCCGCATCACCCCCCCCCCCCCCCTTGGGACGTGGGTGCGGGCCCCATGGCGGCGGGGGGGCAGCCCTGCCAGCATGGCCCCAGCACAAGGCCCCCTCTGTTCCCAGCGCCGGGCACCGAATCAGCCCCAAACCGCCCCCCCCCCGCCATGGGGGGGGCCCCCCCACATCGTCATCCCCCCCTCACACATCACCATCATCCCCCTCTCCCCAGTTTAGGGCCCCCACCCCTCAAATAGGGGGTGCAGAGCCCCACGGCGCAAACCCACCCTGAACCCCCAAAGGGGGCGCCCCGAGGTGTCACTGACCCCCACCCCCCCACGCTGTGGACCCCCCCATCCCCAGGGGCACCCCCAGACTTGCCCCCCCTCCCGAGGGGGGGTATTTTGGGTGGGTTATTTTTAGGGTGGCCGGCGCCACCCGTCACCTTTAAATATAGACGGGGCGGGGGGGGGGGGGGGGTGATGGGGGGGCAGGAAGGGGGGGGCAGCACCCCAAAATCACAGCGCATCCCTATAGGACCCCCCCACCCAGAGCGAAGGGGGGCGGTGGGGACCCCCCACCCCTGGAGGGGCAGGGCCCTGTGACCTCGTGTGCCCCCGGGGGACCCCAAGGCCCTGCGGGACCCCCCCCCCCCCCGCCTGCTCAGTTCAGGGGACCCCAAGGGGGCAGGGCATGGGGATGGGGACCCCAAGACTTGGTGCTGGGGGGGGGCACCCCCCAATACCTTCGGGGCTGCGAACCCCGCATCCTGTGCCCCGGGGGACCCCGATTCCAGGAGGGAGCCGTGCCTCGGGTCGGGGGGGGGGGGGGGAACACCCCAATTCCCTTGGGAAGCAGAGCACGGGGGGACCCCGCGGCCTCATGTACAGAGGGGGGGGACCCCAAATTCCCTTTGGGCTCAGCGCAACCTCCCCAAATACTTTAAGGGGATCCCAAATGCTTCAGGGGACCCGAACTTCGGGGAGGGGGGGTCCCCAAGTTGCTCAGGGGACCCCAATTAGCGGCGGGACCCAAAGGGTGGGAGGGGGGCAAAGCTCACGGCGGGACCTGACCTCCGGGGGGGCCCTTAACTCCTCCAAGGACCCCAAGTGCGGGAGCTGACACGAACTCTATGGGGGGAACGCGAGCTCCCCAACTCCTTTAGGAGACCCCAAATAACTCCGGGGGGGGGGGGGGGGGGCACCCACACTCCACAATGGGACACGAACACCACGGTGGGGGGGGGGGGGGGGGTGTAAGAAGCGGGGGTCCAACTCCTTTAGGGCCCCAATCCATGGGGGAACCCGCAGTCCACGGGCTCCGTGCGGGACCCCAACCCCGGAGACCCCGATCCAAGGAGGGGGGGACCCCAACTCTGGGATGCGAAAGCGACCTCCGGAGGAGGGGGGAGGGGCGCGAACTCCATGATTGAAAGGGGGGAGGGGGGGGGGGGAAGAACGCGAACGTCAAGGTGGGGGGTGGGGGGGACCCCCCAACCCCGCAGCCCCGCACTCACCCGCGGCAGCGCGCACAGCGCCAGGAGCGCGCCCAGCACCGCCCGTACCCGCGGCCCCATCGCCCGCTGCGCCCGGGCCCGTCCCGCTCCGTCCCGCTCCGCTCCGTGCGCGCCGCCGCCGCCGCCCCGGGGCCGCCCCTCCCACCCGGTCTGACCCCCTCCAACCCCCCCCCCCCCACCCCCACCACGGTGGGGCGGGGCCCATCGGGAGCGCGCAAAGGGGGGGGGGGGGAAGGGAAAAGGGGGGGAAACCCCTGGGAAGTTTTAAAGGGACAGGGGGATAAGGGGGGAACTGCGGGAAGTCACCCGGGGACACGGGGGGGGGAAGGGGGATGGGGTATGGGATAAGGGGGGGGGGGCGTGGGGACACCCCCGTGAGCTTCCATGGGGACGTGGGGTGCGGGAGGACACCCCTGGGGGCTCATAGGGGTGCTCCCACCCATGGGACATGGGGACACCGTAGGGGACGGGGGGGGGGGGGTGAATGGGGGCACCAATGGGACACGGGCGTGCACGTGCGCGGGGACACGGGTTGCCATAGGGGCACCCCTGGGAACGGGGACCCCGCTGGGGAAGTCCCTCGGGGACAAGGGGTGCGTGGGGACACCTTGGGGCAGCGCCAGGAACTGCGGCGGGGACACGGGGGGGGACCCCAGTGAGCCCGTGGGAGCCGGCAGCCCCCGAGCACATGGGGCAGGGCGGGGGGTATAGGGGGAACGGGGGGGTATAGGGGTGGGGGTGCAGGGTGGGTTCGTGGATGGGTGCTGGGTGCAGGATGGGTGCAGGGTGCAGGATGGGTGCACGATGAGTGCAGGAGGGTGCTGGGTGCATGGATGGGTGCAGGATGAGTGCAGGAGGGTGCTGGGCGCAGGATGGGTGCATGGATGGGTGCTGGGTGCAGGATGGGTGCAGGAGGGTGCTGGGTGCAGGATGGGTGCATGGATGGGTGCTGGGTGCAGGATGGGTGCACGATGAGTGCAGGAGGGTGCTGGGTGCATGGATGGGTGCAGGATGAGTGCAGGAGGGTGCTGGGCGCAGGATGGGTGCATGGATGGGTGCTGGGTGCAGGATGGGTGCAGGAGGGTGCTGGGTGCAGGATGGGTGCATGGATGGGTGCTGGGTGCAGGATGTATGCAGGAGGGTGCTGGGTGCAGGATGGGTGCAGGATGAGTGCAGGAGGGTGCTGGGCGCAGGATGGGTGCATGGATGGGTGCTGGGTGCATGGATGGGTGCTGGGTGCAGGATGGGTGCATGGATGGGTGCTGGGTGCAGGATGTATGCAGGAGGGGTGCTGGGTGCATGGATGGGTGCTGGGTGCAGGATGGGTACAGGGTGCAGGATGGGTGCACGATGAGTGCAGGAGGGTGCTGGGTGCATGGATGGGTGCAGGATGAATGCAGGAGGGTGCTGGGTGCAGGATGGGTGCATGGATGGGTGCTGGGTGCAGGATGTATGCAGGAGGGGTGCTGGGTGCAGGATGGGTGCAGGATGAGTGCAGGAGGGTGCTGGGCACAGGATGGGTGCATGGATGGGTGCTGGGTGCAGGATGGGTGCAGGATGAATGCAGGAGGGTGCTGGGTGCAGGATGGGTGCATGGATGGGTGCTGGGTGCAGGATGTATGCAGGAGAGGTGCTGGGTGCAGGATAGGTGCAGGATGGGTGCAGGAGGGTGCTGGGTGCAGGATGGGTGCAGGATGTATGCAGGAGGGGTGCTGGGTGCAGGATGGGTGCAGGATGTATGCAGGAGGGGTGCTGGGTGCAGGATGGGTGCAGGATGAGTGCAGGAGGGTGCTGGGTGCAGGATGGATGCATGGATGAGTGCTGGGTGCAGGATGAGAACAGGATGGTGCAGGAGGGTGTGGGTGCAGAATGGATGCATGGATGGGTGCATGGATGGGTGCTGGGTGCAGGATGGGTGCATGGAGGGGTGCATCCCTGGCTGGATGTTGGATGGATGGATGGATGGATGGATGGATGGATGGATGGATGGATGGATGGATGGATGGACGGATGGGTGCATGGATGGGTGCATGGATGGGTGCTGGGTGCAGGATGGGTGCATGGAGGGGTGCATCCCTGGCTGGATGTTGGATGGATGGATGGATGGATGGCTGGATGTTGGATGGATGGATGGATGGATGGATGGATGGATGGATGGATGGATGGATGGATGGATGTTGGATGGATGGATGGATGGATGGATGGATGGATGGATGTTGGATGGATGGATGGATGGATGGATGGATGGATGGATGGATGGATGGATGGATGGATGGATGGATGTTGGATGGATGGATGGATGGATGGATGGATGGATGGATGGATGGATGGATGGATGGATGGATGGGTGATGGATGGGTGACAGATGGGTGGGTGTCCTCACACCATGATCTGCACTGACAGCCCCAAGGCCGGTTGCAATGTGAGTGCCACTGGTGAGGGGGTCAGAACACACTGGGACCCCCTATGGCCCTGTTCCCCATCCATACCCTGGGGTGACTTGGGGGGGGTGTCCCTCAGCTGCAGGGGGCACAGCTCAGTGCTCAGTGTCACCGGTGGTGTCTCAGCGCTGGGCTGCAGCATGGTCCCGAACCCAAGTGTTCACTGCGGGTCCACTTTTGGGGCTGCACCACTGAGGGGTGACTGGGGAGATGGGACACCGTGATGGCAGGGTGCTGGGGTGCCAAGGCACTGGGGTCTTGGGGTACCATGGCGCTGGCACGCTGGTGTGCTGAGGCACTAAGGTGCTGTGGTGCCGTGGTGCCAGGATGCCGGTGTTCCAGGGTGCTAAAGGTACCGGGGTGCCGATACACCAAGGTGCTGGTGTACCAGGGTGATGGGTGCCATAATGCTGGGATGCTGGGAAAATGGGATGCCGTGATGTCAGGGCACTGGTGTACTTGGGCCCATGGTGGTGGGGTACCACAGTTCTGGCATGGCAGGATGCTGGGGTGCCGGGGTACCGGGCTGCCATGGTACCACAGTGCCATGGTGCCAGGGGGCTGACTTACCATGGTGCTGGTGTGCCAGGGCACTGGGTGCCATAGTGCCGGGGTGTTGGGTTGCCATGGTGCTGGGTACCAGGATGCCAGGCCACTAGGGTACCACAGTACCATGGTGCTGGGGTATCGGGGTGCTGGGCCCCCCCCCATAACATGAGCCAGCCCCAAGCGTGGTGGTGATGGTGACCCCATGGCCCTGGCACATGCATGTCCCTGTGCTCCCTGGGGCAGGATGGGTGCCAGCAGATGGCACTGGCAGAGCAGGCACAGGGAGCACCCGGAGATGCTCTGACACCACGGGGATGGGCACCCAGAGGCACCCAGAGACACCCAGACGCCACGGGGATGGCACCCAAGGACACGCCCCAGTGTCACGGGGATGGGCACCCAGACACCACGGGGGATGGGCACCCAAGGCCACCCAGATACCACGGGGATGGGCACCCAGACACACCCAGGTGCCACAAGGACAGGCACCCAGAGGTGCCCAGACAGTACGTGGATGGCACCCGGACACCGTACCACAGTGATGGGCACCCAGAAACACGCAGGCACCATAGGGACTGGGCCCTGAAGCCAGGGGGATGGGCACCCTGAGACACCCAGGTAGCACGGGGACGGGCGCCCCGAGGTGCCCTGAAGCCACGGGGATGGGCACCGTGACGCCAAAGGGGCTGGCACCCCAATGCACTTTAATGCTGCAGAGACGGGCGCCCAGTGCCAACCCTGTCCCCCCCGGGGCTGAGCCCCCTGAGGCGCCCCGAGGCCACGGGGATGGTCCCCTCCGGGCGCCTCATGGCCGTCACCGTCGCTTCGCAACCGCCACCACCGGTGCGTGTCCGGGGAACAAAGAGCCCTTTCACCGGTGACCCCGGGACCCCCCAGCACCCCCGGGATGGGGGCTCCGGATCCAACCCCCCCCACCCCGGCAATTCCCATTGGGATCCGGGTGGAAAATTCCTGTTGTTCCGTTTTATTGGCCCCGGTGGCGGGTGCCGGGGACCTTTGGTCTCGCCGCGGTGTCCCGGCGGCAGCGCCCGGCACACGCCGGCCCTTTGCTCGGCGCGGGGCTGGCGGAGGCCGCACCAACTCGTGACGCCCTTGCACAAGTGGGTGCTGCCTGACAGAGGCCCTGGGGGGTGGTGTGGGTGCTGGGAGCATGATGTGGGTGCTACGAGCAGGGTATGGGTGCCATGAGCATGGTATGGGTGCTGTGAGCCCGGATGGATGTTGCAGGCATGGTATGGCTGCTGGGAGTCTGCTATAGGTGCTACAAGCCTGTCAAGGGTGCTATATAGATGGTATGGGTGCTGCGAGGGTGATACGGGTGGTACAAGCCTGTCATGGGTGCTATGTAGATGGTATGGGTGCTGCGAGGGCGATATGGGCGCTACAAGCTTGGTATGGGTGCTATTGGTAGGTCATGGGTGTCACACATACAGCATGGCTGCTACAAGCCTGGCATGGGTGCTATGAGGCTGGCGTGGGTGCTGCGAGCTTGGCATGGGCAGTGCGAGCCTGGCGTGGGTGCTGCGGGTGTGGAATGGGTGCTGCGAGCCTGGCAGGGGTGGTGCGAGCCTGCTAAGGGTGCTCCAAGGCTGGCAAAGGTGCTGTGGGTGTGGAATGGGTGCAGTGAGCCTGCTATGGGTGCTGTGAGCGTGGTGTGGGTGCTGTCAGCCTGCTATGGGTGCAGTGAGCATGGTGTGGGTGCTGTGAGCATGGTGTGGGTACTGTGAGCCTGCTATGGGTGCAGTGAGCATGGTGCAGGTGCTGGGAGCATGGTGTGGGTGCTGTCAGCCTGCTATGGGTGCTTTGAGCATGGTGTGGATACTGTGAGCCTGCTAAGGGTGCTGTGAGCATGGTGTGGGTGCTGTCAGCCTGCTATGGTTACTGTGAGCATAGTGGGTGCTCTCAGCCTATGGGTGCTGTGAGCCTGCTATGGGTACTGTGAGCATGGTGTGGGTGCTATGAGCACGGCACAGCCCCCCCGGATGCTGCTCCTTCTCTGGGGGTGCCAGTCCCCTCTGAAACCCCATGTCCACGCCTGTATCCATGCCCATGTCCGTGCCCATCTCCATCTCCATGTCTGCCCATGTCCATCTCCATGTCCATGCCTGTGTCCGTGTCCTCTGGCCGGACCCACCCCCGCGTGACTCAGCCGCCGGAGCTTTTCCTTATATAACACCGGGATCCCGGTGAGCGCCGCTCCCGTCCCGGCCTCAGTTTCCCTTCGGCAGCGCCGCAGCCATGTGGATGGTGTCACCGCCGGTCGGTAAGTGCCACCGCGACGCCCCGGGATCCCCATCCCCACCCAATCCCCACTTTTGGGGGTTCAGCAGCAAATGAGGGGTCGTCGCTCGAGCACTGCCCTGGGGATTGGGGCAGAAAAGGTAAAAATCAAGGAAAGAGCCCCAAAAGTGAGTTAATTCTGCACCGGTGATCCCTCGGTCCTGGAGGGGTGAGACTGCACAACCCCGGTATCGCACCCGGGATGAGCCAAACCTGCCTGTTTTCACCCTAGAAACAGGGAGAAAAGGCTCTGGTGGAAGTGTGGGGCACACAAACATCCCCCCCCCCCCACCCTCCAGCCTTGCTTTTGGGGCTAAACCAGCCCAAACGAGCCAATGTGCGCCACGGCAATGCCCGGCCACGGTGATGCTTACCGGTAACTCCGCACCGAGAACAATCCTGCTCGGGACAGGGGAGCAGAGGGATAGTGACAGCGAGCCCCAAAGCCACCACGTTTTGTCCCTTTTTCACCTCTGGCCACCCAAAAGCCACCCGAATAACCCCAACCACGGGGGGAAACAGGGGCAGACGGTGCCAGGGTCGGGTTTGGAGCTGCAGATCCCACCGGAGCCGGAGAAAGCCGAGGCTGTGATGCCGGGAAGGGAGATTTTCCATCCCCAGCCGCCCGGCTCTGCCCGTACCGGCAGCTCGGGTGCGGTGTCCAAAGGTCACCAGCCACCAGCCCCAGCAGCATTCCCAAAACTGGGAATTCCTTACAACAAAGGGTTTGTTTGAAGGGTTTGCAGGGGGGTTTGGGGTGGTTTTTGGGGGGGTTTGACCACCAGGGAGCTGGTTTTGGCGGCGTTTTGGTGATGCTCAGGTCCCGGCTCTGCCGGGAGCGGGTACAGGGAGGGCTGAGGGGATGGGGGTGGCTTTTGTGTTGCTCTGACGTCCTGTTTTCTTTCAGATGAAGGATCTCACCAGCTTTGGGAGCACGGCAAAGGCAGGGGGCAAAGCCCGCTAGTAGGACATGACCCTTAAACTCTGTCTCTAAAGCTTAGCCTATAGGTATATAAGATCCATAGAGCTTAAACCCGGGGTTGGCGTTTAGTCTAAGCTGGGGTTTGGCTTCGTGTTGATCCATCCTGTTCAGTCCTGTGCTTGTTTTAACTCATTGACCTGGTTTTCTTCTCGCCGCCGGCGCGAGGCAGGGCTTTGCCAAAACCCCACCTCGGGCTTGTTAAAGAGCTTTGGGGGCTCTGCTTGGAGGAGGGGAGCAGCCAGCACCCCCCAAAACCTCTCCTCCAGCCCCTTCCCAAGCGCTGGAAGGGGTTGGGGGGCACCAAGCTGGTATATCGCGGTGGGGGGTGCTCCGATGAGTCCCCGCTTGGAAGTGGCGCCGGCCTGGCCGTCACCGCCGCCTCGGGGCCTCACAGGTGTTTTCCAGTCCACCAAGAAGCTGTTCCTGAGCGAGCGGACGGGACGGGATCGGAGCCGGGCGCTGGAATTCATCCGGAGGAACGCTGCCAACGGGCTCTCGGTGGCCAACCTGGTGGCCGGGCTCTCCTCCATCCTCTGCAGCCTCAACAGGTAGCACGGTGTGGGGGGGAAAGGAGGTGACAAAGGGGGGTGACGAGAGGGGGGTGACACCGGTCCTGCCCTCCCCAGGCAGCACCACCACTCCTGCTGGCTCTTGCTTGTGGGGTTCCTCCTGGATCTGGCTGACGGTGCTGTCGCCCGGCGGCTCGACGCCTGCTCGGCACTGGGTGAGTCGGTCCCACCACAACGGGAAGCCATCGTGGGGGTGCCCCCTGTGTCGTCCCCCCCCCTCCTTTGCCCCATGGCAGCTCCCTGCTCGCTGCCTGCAGGTGCCAAGCTGGATGATTTTGCCGATTTCACCACGTTTGGGCTGGCCACGGCGCTGCTGCTGCAGCCGCAGGGGGTGCTGAGCGGGGCGCTGGCCCTCGCCTATGTGCTGGCCGTGTTCGCCCGCCTCTGCTTTTTCTCCAGCGGTAAGATGAGCGTTTTTTGGGGGGGGAAAGGGGCATTAAGAAAGGGTTTGGGGGTGATTCCTCCTCCTGGCTCAATGTGTGGCACCCGGCAGGGATCCCCTTCACCTACCGGGGGCTGCCCTGTCCCTACGCATCCTCGCTGCTGGCGAGCACCTTCCTGCTGTCTGGGGGCAACGCTGCCCTGCTGCGGGTCACCGCTGGCATCATGATCCTCTTCATGCTGGACCGGGGCTGCTACCCCCATGACAAGGTGCTGGAGTCCCAGCTCTGGAAGAAAGTGGTTTATGCTGGAGGTAAGGATGGGGTGGAAGCACGGAGAGGGGTTAAACCCCGCTGGGATGGAGGAGGAGGAGGAGGAAAGGGCTGATCCCAACGGCTCTTCCCAACCCGCAGGGGTGGCTGCTGTCCTCTTCTCGCCAGCCACGGTGGCTTCCATCTATTGCCTCGCCTGGTCCATGTCCTACATCGTGTTCCCCTTTGCCATCTGGAGCTGCAAAGTCCAACCCCTGCCTAACGCCTACTAAAGCCTTCCTCCACCTCCTCCTCCACCAGCATCTCCCTTCATTCCTCTCCATATCCAACCCTGTTTAGAAAAGGGAAGAACCGGAGCTGTAGGAACAACTCTGCCCCAAGCACACCCCACGTGCCCCACTCCTCATATGGGGGACGAAGGAACCCCCATCACCCACTCCAGAGACCCCCAAACCCCTTCCCTGTGCGGGGTAACATCAAATTTAGGAATCACTCCCACCGTGTGCTGTTAATGGATCACAAGGGGGGGGGATTTACACCTCCAAATCCGAGGAAGACTCTTCCCTGGAGGGGAGGAAGCCACTGGCTAAATGCCCAGAGGGATTTTGACACCCAAGTCACCAGCAGCACGTTGGGGTTTATGGTTTTACCCATCAAACGTGTTTGATCCCCCCCTTCAGTGTGAGGTGGGACTGGGACGGAGGGAAGCGAGGTTTAGATCCACGGATCCAAACCCTCTGGAACGCTGGAGGAGGAGGATGGAAGCAAAGCTCAACCCGGGATCCCCGGGGAGGCTCCAACAGCTGGATCCAGCCCCATGTCCTGATCCCAGCACCGGGAGCTCGAGCCGGTGCCTGCAGCTGCGCTGGCACTCGGCCCCGCTCCGGCGCTTCCCATTCCCATTCCCAGGGGCACCGGAGCCACACGGGACCAGCACAGGGTTTATTTAGAAAAAAACCCCAAACCAAGGGGCTCTTTGCTAATAAATAACGTGGGGTCGGAGGGGGCCCAGGGCTCACTCGCCCGACGCCTGCATCTGCCTGCAGAAGGAGTCGAACTGCTGCTGCTCCAGCTCCGTCATCACCCGGTTCAGGGCATAGATCTGTGGGAAGAGGGGAGGAAAGATGATAAAAGGGGGGGACAAAGAGGGGACAAATAAGGGGGACAAGGAGAGGAAAAAGGGGGGACAAAGAGGGGGACAAGGGGGGAAAAAGGGAGACAAAGAGGGGGACAAGGGGACAAAGAGGGGGGACAAAGAGGGGGGGAAGGGGGAAAGGGGGGGAAGCAGGCGACAAGGGGGGGAAGGGGGGGAAGAGGGGGACAAAGAGCAAGACAAAGGGGAAAAAGGGGGGGGCAAAAGGGGGGAACAAGGGGGGAAAGTGGGGGGGACAAAGAAGGGGACAAAGAGGGACAAGGGGGGAAAAAGGAGGGGCAAAGAGGGGAACAAGGGGGGGCAAAGTGGGGGGACAAAGAGGGACAAGGGGGGGACAAAGGAGGGGCAAAGAGGGGAACAAGGGGGGCAAAGTGGGGGGACAAAGAGGGACAAGGGGGGAAAAAGGAGGGGCAAAAAGGGGAACAAGGGGGGCAAAGTGGGAGAAAAGGAGGGGTCAAAGAGGGGAAGGGGGGAAAAAGGGGAGACAAAGGGGGGGACAGGCAGAAGGGGGGCCACAAGGGGTACATGGGGGGGGCCGGTGCCCACCTCCGCCCGCTGCCGCTGCTTGAGCTCCTGCTGCGCCGCCCTCTGCCGGGCCCTCTCCAGCCGCGCCGCCGGCTCCCGCGGCTTTGGCCGCTCCTTGCGCCCGCCCGCGCCCGCCTCCATGGCTGGAGGTGTGAGGGGAAGGGGATGGGGTCACCACCGAGCCCCCCCACACCGCTCCTTACCCCCACGGCAGCCCCATGGGCCCCACAGCACCGCCCCTCCAACACCAGGTACCAGTCACACAGACCGAGACCCACACGCTCCTACGGCACCACACACGTCCCCATCGCCCCACAGCCCCTATAGGCCCCACAGAGCCCCGCAGCCCCTATAGGCCCCACAGCCCCTATAGGCCCCACAGCCCCTATAGGCCCCGCAGCCCCTATAGGCCCCGCAGCCCCTACAGGCCCCGCAGCCCCTACGCCCCCCTATAGGCCCCGCAGCCCCCTACAGGCCCCGCACCCCCCTATAGGCCCCGCGGCCCCCTATAGGACCCGTAGCCCCCTATAGGACCCGTAGCCCCCTATAGGCCCCGCACCCCCTATAGGCCCCACAGCCCCTAGAGGCCCCACACCCCCCTATAGGCCCCGCCTCAGCCCCACAGGGCCCCCCCTGTGCCCCTCAGCCCCCCCCGGTACCGGCGGGCCCGCTCCCGGGGCAAGATGGCGGCGGCGCGGGCCCCGCCTCCCCGCGCACGCGCGGAACTGCCTCCGTTGTGCCCGTCCCTGCCCGCCTTCCCCAGGACCAGTCGCGCATGCGCAGCAGCCTGAGCCAGGCAGGCGAACGCGCCCCCTGGCGGGCGGGAGGACACACACACACACACCCCCCAGCCCCTATATATCGTACCCCATATATACCCCCTCCATACACCCCACCCCCTGCTTGCACGCCCCGCCCTATAGAGTACCCCTTATACACATCGCCCCCTATACAGCCCCATAGCCCACCTATAGATCACACATATATCACAACCCCTGGATACCCAACCCAACCTGCCTCTGTAAGATCACACCCTATAGATCACATCCCCCCACAGCCCCTTTAAATCCCACCCCCTATATAGACCTCCCATACATCATACCTCCTATAAAGTACTCTTTATACATCACATCCCCTATGCATCACACCCCTATAGAGCCCCCTATAGATTACACCCCCGGATAAAGCACCCCCCACCCAACCTACCCCTATAGATCACACCCTTGCTATAGCCCCCCAATACATCACACCTCCCACAGAGCCCCCACACAGCCCCCCCTATACATCAACCCAACCCCAAGCAGGGCTGCCCAGTCCTCCCCACTGTGTCCCACACACAGCCCAGCCCCACAGGCAGCCTCCCCTATAGAGCCCCCGGTGCGCCCGGAGCTGAGGCACAGTATGGCACAGCACAGTACCTATGGCGCAGTGAACCACGCAGTGCATGGCGAACGCCCCATGGTGTGGCACACCCCAGCACCCCACAGCTCCTACTGGCACCTATAGCATTGAACACACCAGTGCCCCATGGTATGGTGCAGAACCTATGGCATGGCACATCCCAATGCCCCATGGCACGGTGCGGTACCTATAGTGCCCCATACCCAGTGCAGAACTGATGCCATGGCCCCCCATGGCATGGTGCAGCACCTACAGTGCCCCATACATGGTGCAGAACTGATGCCATGGCCCCCCATGGCACCACACCCCATAGCACAGTGCAGTACCTATAGTGCCCCATACACAGTGCAGAACTGATGCCACGGCCCCCCACGGCACCACACCCCATAGCACAGTGCAGTACCTATAGTGCCCCATACATGGAGCAGAACTGATGCCATGGCCCCCCATGGCACGGTTCAGCACCTATAGTGCCCCATACACGGTGCAGAACTGATGCCATGGCCCCCCCACAGCACCACACCCCATAGCACAGTGCAGTACCTATAGTGCCCCATACATGGAGCAGAACTGATGCCATGGCCCCCCATGGCACGGTTCAGCACCTATAGTGCCCCATACACGGTGCAGAACTGATGCCATGGCCCCCCATGGCACCGCACCCCATAGCACAGTGCAGTACCTACAGTGCCCATACACGGTGCAGAACTGATGCCATGGCCCCCCATGGCACCGCACCCCATAGCACAGTGCAGTACCTACAGTGCCCCATACCCGGTGCAGAGCTGATGCCATGGCCCCCCACGGCACAGTGCAGTACCTATGGCACAGCAGACGTGTGCCCCATGGTGCAGTACCCATAGCGCAGGATGCCTGGGGCAGGGTTGGGGGGGGGGGATGATCTCCATCACCCAGCCCCTTCTCACCAAATCCTTTATTGCAGCAGCCCAGGCCCCCCCACCGGGCTCCTCCTTGGAAGCACAGGACAAAGCAGGAGGTGTGGGGTGGGGAAAGCCAGATCCTGCCCAGTGCCAGCACCAGTTCCTGGGGCAGGATGGGCCCGAAACCTCCACCAAAGAGCAGGAAAACACCCATTGGGAAGGGGACACACACACACACACACACACGGAGCCAACCCCCATCAGATGCGCACGGTGTTGATGCGGAGGGTTGCACGTTCTTCCCGTTGGCGTGGCTCTGACCGGGGCTGAAATAGGAGCAGAGCTTCCCGGGGAAGCGCTCCCGGAAGGTGTAGAGCCAGGACATGTCATCGGCGTTGTAGAAGATGAGGAGCCCTTTGTCGTAGTCCAAGAAGACCCCACCTTCTCCAGCTTGCTCTTGACGTTGAGCCGGGTCCAGGGCTCGGTGCAGGCGCTGTACTGGTTGCCGTCGTGCATCACGATGCAGTAGAAGCCGCGGCTGGGCTGGATCTGGATGCTGCCCTTGCGGGTGACGGCTTCGTGCGCCAAGCCAATCATCCACTGCGTCTTCTCGGACACCACCACCTCCCAGTAGTGCACCCCGGCGCCGAAAGCCTCCGAGCCCAGCACCGAGACCTCCACGTCGAAGCGGCGGGGGGAGTCCTGCAGCGGCTGCGGGTGCAGGTTGCCGTAAGCCACGATGGTGCAGTCGTCGGACAGGATGAGGCGGTGGTGAGCGGTGCCGGGGGTCCAGCGTCAGCGCCGCCGGCACTGGGGCAAGGGATGAAGGGGATTAACGGGGGGATAACGGGGTCGGTGCGGCGCCCAGAGCCAGCGCAGGCAGCTCCGCACCACTGGTGTGCAGGGCACTGCGGAGGGGAGAGGGTCGCCGGGGTCCTCAGCCCTCACCAGTGATGGCCTGGCCCCGTCCATCACCAGTGCGTCCTCACCCATTGCCAGCAGCAATTCCCATCCCCATCCATCCCTGGTGCATCCTCAACCACCACTGGCAACATTCCCATCCCCATCCATCCCTCAGTGCATCCTCACCCATCGCCCAGCAACATTCCCATCCCCATCCATCATTGGTACATCCTCACCCATTGCCAGCAGCATTCCCATCCCCATCCATCATTGGTGCATCCTCACCCATCATCGGCAACATTCCCATCCTCATCCATCCCTGGTGCATCCTCACCCATCATTGGCAACATTCCCATCCCCATCCATCCCTGGTGCATCCTCAACCACCACCGGCAACATTCCCATCCCCATCCATCCCTGGTGCATCCTCACCCATCATCGGCAACATTCCCATCCCCATCCATCCCTGGTGCATCCTCACCCATCATTGGCAACATTCCCATCCCCATCCATCCCTGGTGCATCCTCAACCACCACTGGCAACATTCCCATCATTGGTACATCCTCAACCATCACTGGCAACATTCCCATCCTCATCCATCATTGGTACATCCTCACCCATCATCGGCAACATTCCCATCCCCATCCATCACTGGTACATCCTCACCCATCATCGGCAACATTCCCATCCCCATCCATCCCTGGTGCATCCTCAACCACCACTGGCAACATTCCCATCCCCATCCATCCTCAGTGCATCCTCACCCATCGCCAGCACATTCCCATCCCCATCCATCATTGGTACATCCTCACCCATTGCCAGCAATATTCCCATCCCCATCCATCATTGGTGCATCCTCACCCATCATCGGCAACATTCCCATCCCCATCCATCCCTGGTGCATCCTCAACCACCACCGGCAACATTCCCATCCCCATCCATCCCCGGTGCATCCTCACCCATCGCCAGCAACATTCCCATCCCCATCCATCACTGGCGCAACCTCAACCACCACTGGCAACATTCCCATCCCCATCCATCACTGGTGCATCCTAAGCCCTCACCAGTTGATGCTCCTGTATCCAACACCAGTGTGTTCTCACCCATCACCACCGTGTTCTCACCCATCACCACTGTGTCCTCAGCCCTCACCAGTGATGCTTCCATTTCTGTCCCTCATCACTGCATCCTCCCATCTCACCCGTGACATTCCATTCCCATTCCCATCCCCATCCATTACCAGTGTATACTTACCCCTCACCAGCGACATCCTTTCCCCTGACTCCTGTGACATTCCCACCCCTCCCTGGTGTGTCCTCAGTCACCATCAGTGACATCCCCGTCCCCATCCCTCACTGGTGCATCCTCCCATCTCACTGTGATATTCCATCCCCATTCCCGTCCATCACTCCTGTGTCCTCACCCCTCATTGGTGACATCCCTCTCCCTGTTCCTCACCAGTGCATCCCCATTCCTCACTGGGGCCATTCCCATCCTCATCTCTCACCAATGCCATTCCCCATCCTCATCTCTCACCAATGCCATTCCCATCCTCATCTCTCACCAATGCCATTCCCATCCTCATCCCTCACCAATGCCATTCCCATGCTCATCCCTCACCAATGCCATTCCCATCCTCATCCCTCACCAGTGCCATTCCCATGCTCATCTCTCACCAATGCCATTCCCATGCTCATCCCTCACCAGTGCCATTCCCATCCTCATCCCTCACCAGTGCCATTCCCATGCTCATCTCTCACCAATGCCATTCCCATGCTCATCCCTCACCAGTGCCATTCCCATCCTCATCCCCTCACCAGTGCAATCCCATCCTCATCCCTCACCAGTGCCATTCCATCCTCATCCCTCACCAGTGCCAATTCCCATCCTCATCAACCAGTGCCATTCCCATGCTCATCTCTCACCAATGCCATTCCTATCCTCATCCCTCACCAGTGCCTTTCCCATCCTCATCCCTCATCAATGCCATTCCCATGCTCATCTCTCACCAATGCCATTCCTATCCTCATCCCTCACCAGTGCCTTTCCCATCCTCATCCCTCATCAATGCCATTCCCATGCTCATCTCCCACCAATGCCATTCCCATCCTCATCTCTCACCAATGCCATTCCCATGCTCATCCCTCACCAATGCCATTCCCATCCTCATCCCTCACCAGTGCCATTCCATCCTCATCCCTCATCAATGCCATTCCCATGCTCATCTCTCACCAGTGCCATTCCCATGCTCATCCCTCACCAGTGCCATTCCCATGCTCATCTCTCACCAATGGCCATTCCCATGCTCATCCCTCACCAATGCCATTCCCATCCTCATCCCTCACAGTGCCATTCCCATCCTCATCCCTCATCAATGCCATTCCCATCCTCATCCCTCACCAGTGCCATTCCCATCCTCATCCCTCATCAATGCCATTCCCATCCTCATCCCTCATCAATGCCATTCCCATCCTCATCCCTCATCAATGCCATTCCCATCCTCATCTCTCAGCAATGCCATTCCCATCCTCATCCCTCACCAGTGCCATTCCCATCCTAATCCCTCACCAATGCCATTCCCATCCCCATCCCTCCCCAGGACCCCCCGAACCCCTCATCCATCCCCTCCCCATGCCCTCACCGGGATGGATATCCTGGAACAGCGATTTCCAGATGGTGTACTGCAGCGGCCCCATGTACTTGGAGGTGGGGAAGTCCTCGTAGGTCAGGTTGGTCTCATGGATCTTCCCTTTGAGCCTGCCAAGGAGCGATGCGATGGAGCACGAGGATGCAGGTGTGTGTGTGTGGGGGGGAAGGACCGCAGCATCCCCGCGGTGTCACCTCACCCACCTCTCGGAAAGGGACGCGACTCCGGCCAGGAAGAGGTGTTTGTCGGCCTCGGCCAGGCGCTCCTGCAGCATCTGGCTGCCCTCCTGCACCCTGCGCAGCTGCTGGCTGCAGCGCTGCATCTTCTGCTCGATGTCGGTGATGGTCCGGGCCGTGTCGGCCTCCAGCTCCTCCAGCATCGCCTTCTGCCGCTCCCGCAGCAGCCGGTGCAGCCGCTCGAACGCCTCCCCGATGGTCACCCGCAGGCTCTTGGCTGAGGACTTGGAGGGGGGTGGAAGGGTCAGGACCCCCCGCCATGCCCCTGTGAGGTTTTGATCCCCCAAAGAGACCTTTATAGCACCGTTAACTCAACCCAGCGGGCTCCAAGGGTGGATATTTCACCCTAGAGATAAAGCTAAACCATGGCACTGGTGGGGATGGAGAGGACCAAAGCTCACCAACAGCTGAGCAAGGGGATAAAGGGTTCAAACAGAGGTGGAGATAAGGCAGAAGTTCCTCCCTGTGAGGGTGCTGAGGCGCTGGCACAGGGTGCCCAGAGAAGCTGTGGCTGCCCCATCCCTGGCAGTGTTCAAGGCCAGGTTGGACACAGGGGCTTGGAGCAAGCTGCTCTAGTGGAAGGGGTCCCTGCCCGTGGCAGGGGTTGGAGCTGGAGGAGCTTTAGGGTCCCTTCCAACCCAAACCATTCCATGTTTCCATGATTCTATGAAACCTAAACTAAAAATGAATGAAAAAGACAACTAAAAGCAGCCCTGAAGGAACATCTTTTGTTCCCTCTTTGGGATCAGCAGCCTGATGGGCTTCATCGAACTGCGGTGGGTTCTGGGGTAGCAGCCCCATGGAATGGGGGCGTTGGAGCCTCTGGGGTGCCAGGAAGGGCCAGGGGTCGGGATGCAGGCCCTAGGTGGCTCCTACCTTGGTCTCGGCCAGCTGCCGCCGCAGGACATGCAGAGCTTCCGTGTGGCCGCGCTCACTCTCCTGCAGCCCCTGGAGCTGCTCCCGCAGCTCCCGCTGAGAACAAACAGGGATCAAACAGGGATGTGGGGGGAGAGCAGGTCCCAGGAGGCAGCTTTCCTGCTGGGGGGGGGGGGGCTGATGGGGGTGTGTACTCCTGAGGAACCCCTAGAACCCCAGTGAGGGCACCCGAAGACCACAGGGACCCCCAGTGTGGATGGAGAAAGGGAATCCCATGGGAGCAGCTGAAGGGCACCTGGGTGGATGGACAGACACAGAGAGGAGGAAGCTGTGGGGCTGACCCCATTAGGTACAGGGACAGATGGACAAAGGAGCTCGGAGGTGCAGCTCAGGCAGGGATGATGCTGATGGGAGGTGGGGAGGGAGGGAGAGAAGGAAGGATGGATAGAAGGAAGAAAGGATGGAGGGATGGAGGGGTGGATGGATGGAAGGGTGGATGGGTGGATGGATGGATGGATGGATGGATGGATGGATGGATGGATGGAAGGGTGGATGGGTGGATGGGTGGAAGGAAGAATAGAAGGGTGGATGGGTGGAAGGATGGGTGCATGGAATAGAAGGATGGATGGATGGATGGATGGATGGATGGATGGATGGATGGATGGATGGATGGATGGAAGAAGGGATGGATGGATTGGATGGAAGGAAGGAGGGATGGATGGATGGATGGATGGATGGAAGAAGGGATGGATGGATGGATGGAAGGAAGGAGGGATGGATGGATGGATGGATGGATGGATGGATGGATGGATGGAAGGAAGGAAGGAAGGGAAGGAGGGATGGATGCATGGATGGCGGGAAGGAAGAATGGAAGGATGGATAGATGTAAGGAAGGATGGATGTAAGGAAGGAAGGAAAGAAGGATGGGTGGATGGATGGATGGATGGATGGATGGATGGATGGATGGATGTAAGCCAGGATGGATGGAGGGGAGGAAGAATGGATGGGAAGGAAAGAAGTACGGATGGAAGAACGGAAGGCAGGATGGACGGACGGACAGATGGATGGAAGGAGGGAAGACAGGAAGGCTGGGCGCACGGACAGACCCACCTGCAGCTCCTCGAACGCATCATCCACGTTGGTGACCTGGTGCTGCTCGTGCATGGCGGGCTGGTCGCAGAAGAAGCAGACGACGGCGCGGTCGGTCAGGCAGAAGAGCTTGACCTTGTCGTGGTCCTTGCAGGGGAAGGGGCTGCGCTGGGCGCCCAGCAGCGTGTCCAGCGGGAAGGCGCTGTACCGCTCCACGATGTTGGCCAGCTTGAGGCTGGGGGCCAGGGTGGGCTCGGTGAAGGTGCGGCGGCACTCGGGGCAGTCGCGGGTGCCCTGCGGCTCCTGGCGCACCCAGTGCTCCGTGATGCACCGGCGGCAGAAGTAGTGCTCGCACCCGAAGCTCACCGGGTCCTGGTAGATGCTCAGGCAGATGGAGCAGAGCAGCTCGTCCTTCAGGCTGCAGGCCATGGCGGGGCTGGGGAAAGTGGGAATGGGGTCCTGGAAAGGGAATGAGGGGAGGTGGGTCTGGGGATGCTAACTGGGGGGGGGGGGTGGGGGGGTGGGGTGGATGGGGGGGGAACTGGGGGTTGTAATGGGGGGTACTGGGGAGCAGGATGCAATGGGGGGCAGGAGGGATGGAATGGGGGGGACTGGGGGTCGTCGGCAATTGGGGGCCTGGAGGGATGCAATAGCGGGAATTAGGGGTCAGGATGCAATGAGGGGAGGTGGGGGGATTGAAATGGGTGGAATTGGGGGGTAGGAGGCAAAAAGGGAGAACTGGGGTTGCAATGGTGAGGTTGGGGGGTTGCAGTGGGGGGAACTGGGGGTGCAATGGGGGAATTGGGGATCAGAATGCAATGGGAGAGCTGGGAGGAGGGAAGACTCCCTGCCCCTCAACCAGGGGGAGGACTTAGGGGTCAGGATGCAAAGGGGGAGCTGGGATGCAATAGAGGGACTGCGAGGGTTGTAAGGGGGAACTGGGGGTCAGGATGCAATGGCAGGGTTGGGAGGGTGGATGGAACTGGGGGTCAGGCGGCCATTAGGGGCTGGGGGATGCAGCGGGAGGGAATGGGGGATCAGGATGCAACGGGGGACCCGCGGCGGGCGCAACGAGGGGGGATTGGGGTGCAGGTGATACGGGGGAGCCCGAGAGGGGCTTTACCAGGGGGCACTAGGGACGAAGATAACAACGGGGGACCCGGGGACGAGCCTTGCAATGGGGGCAACCCGGGGGCGCGTCTGCAACGTGGGGCCGGGGATGAGGCTGCACTGGAACGGACCCAGGGGAGCGGCTGCACCGGGAGGACCCGGGTTCGAGACCCCCCTCCCCTCAACCCAGCTCCCGGCAGGACCCGGGTTCGAGACCCCCCTCCCCTCAACCCAGCTCCCGGCAGGACCCGGGTTCGAGACCCCCCTCCCCTCAACCCAGCTCCCGGCAGGACCCGGGTTCGAGACCCGCCGCCCCCCCCCCTCCCGCCGGTGCCCGGTGCCCGCTGCCCTCACCCAGCCGGTGCCGGTGCCGGTGCCCGGGATGGGGAGGGGGGGGTGGTGCCACGATCCCGTCGCCGCCTCACAGCGCGGCCCCGCCGCGACGGGCGGGGGGGGGGGAAAGGAGGGGGGGGGGGGGGGTTGGACGACGCGGAGGGGGCGGAGCCGCGCAGCACTTCCTGCCCGCCCCCCCCCCGCAGCCACAATGGTACCGCCCCCGCCCCATTGTCCCCCGCGCGGCGCTGCCCACCGGAGCGCACCACCGGGGGGTGTCTTAAAGGGGCCGCAGCCCTCGGAGCTCCGTGGCGCCCTCCCGCGGCAGCGCCAACCGCGTCCCGTCCCCTCCCGTGCGGGCATGGGGACAGCGCGGGTGATGCTGGCAGCGGAGCTGCTGAGGAAACAGCCGGGTTTTACCCCAAATTGAACCGATCTGGCCAAAAATCACTTAAAGAGAAGTTTTGGGTGACGGGTGATGGGCCACGGGGCGACCCGTGGGACCTATGGGGACCTATGGGACTTGTGGGGACCTATAGGGGTCTATGGAGCCTGTGGGGATCTGTGGGGACCGTAAGGACCTACAGGGACAAGTGGAGACCTATGGGACACATGGGGATATACGGGGACCTATAGGACCAGTGCATATGGGGACCTGTGAGGACCTACAGGGCCCGTGTGGACCTATAAGGTCCTATGGGGATCTGTGGGGTCCTATAGGACCTATGGGAACGTATGGGGACCTATGGGGTCCTATGGAACCTATGGGACCAGTGGGCACCTATGGGGACCTACGGGCACCTATAGGACTTGTGGCTGCCAGTGGGGTCCTATGGAATCCTATAGGATATATGGAGACCTGTGTGGACATATGGGGACCTATAGGGGTCTATGGAGCCTGTGAGGATCTATGGGGACCTGTAAGGACCTACACGGACAAGTGGAGACCTATGGAACCTGTGGGGACATACAGGGACCTACAGGACCTGTGAGAATCCATGGGGATCTGTGGAGTCCTATAGGACCTATGGGACCTGTGGGAACATATAGGGACCTATGGGGTCCTATGGAACCTATGGGGACCAGTGGGCACCTATGGGAACCTATGGACACCTATAGGACTTGTGCCAACCAGTGGGGTCCTATGGGGACCTATGGAATCCTATGGGACCTATGGAGACCCGTGGGGACATATGGAAACCTAAAGGACCTGTAAGGATCTATGGGGATCTATGTGACCTATGGGGACCAATGGGCTTTGCCGGCATCGGCTGCCCCATGGTGAGGCTTTACCCCCCCCCAAAGACCCCTTGGTCCCCTATTGAGCAGAGGCCAGAGGCTGGGGGGGGGGTGTTTTCTCTGTGTCAGGCAGACGGAGGCACAGGGACGGGGATGCAATTCCCCCGGGGTGGGAATGAAGCTGCATATTTCGGAGGCAGCGGGAACGCTGGTCCGGAGCCAAAGGGAACAAACTGCTCAGCTCCTGCTGCCGGCACCCCCCTTTTCCCACCCCAACCCGGGCATCCCCCCTTATCCCATCCCCTCCTTTCAGGGAATAACCACCCACTTTGTTCCTTTTCCCGACAGGCCCCAAAAGCTTGGAAAAAGCCCCCCTCCCCATTAAAATAATAAACCCACATGGCTTTGGTCGGTGTTTTTTTTCCCTTGCTTGTTTTCCCTGCATTAGGAATTCAGGTCTTGTCTCCCGTCGGGGACCCACCGGGGACCGGGAATGGCTGAAATGAAAGCATCAGACAACAGGGATGGAGCCAGCTCCGACGGAGATAGACCAAAATCCCCTTTTTCACCCCAAAGCCAGGCTCGGGCTGGGCCATCGCAGGTCATGAACGGGTTATTCATTGACGTGGTTGGGAATGGGGGTGATGGAGAGCGTTGTCCCCATCGGGAACGCCGCCGCGCAGCCCATGAGGTGACGCAGGGAATCCACAGGGAAATTAATCCCAGTTCATTAGTTTAATTGGCTTCATTACCTCCCAGTAACCCCAGTGTGAGGCCGGGAGGCCCCGCCATGCCTTAATTCCCGGGATTCTAGCGGGATACGCCGCCCTTCTCCATCCATCCATCCATCCATCCATCCATCCATCCATGCATCCATCCATCCATCCATCCATCCATCCATCCATCCATCCCTCCATCCATCCATCCCTCCATCATCCATCCATCCATCCATCCATGCATCCATCCATCCATCCATCCATCCATCCATCCATCCATCCATCCATCCATCCATCCATCCACGCATCCATCCCGGCTCCGGCGTGCCGCGGCACACCAGGCCGGCGCCGGCGGGCATGGAAAACCAGGGAAAACCCGTCTCGCTGCCACGTGCGCCGCGTGTGCCGGCGCTGCCGGAGGGAGCCATGCTGGAATCTTCCCTTCACCGCTGCCGGATGCAGCGGCGCTGCCGGCGGCATGGGCACGCCGGGACGTGCTTCCATGGAATGCCGGGAGCGGCCTTTGCTGTTGGAGACCTCCTTCTTGTTGGGGGTTCGTCCCGGTTGGAGGATTCCCTTTCCTTATGGATTCACCGGGAGCACGAGGCCGGGCGGAAGCCGCCCCACGCCGGCGCCTTTCATCTCCTCGGTGCTTTGCAAACATTAACTAATTAATTCTAATTAAGTCATTACCTCATTAGAGCCCAAGCGCCCGCTTCCAGGAGCCGGGAATCTCGTGAACCTCCTGCTTTTCTTTCCCTGCCACCAAACAGCCCAAAACGTCCCAGCAGCGGATCCGGGGTGAAAATCCCACTTTTGGGGTTCATGAACCTGGAAAAGTCGGGAATGAGGATTAACACCCCCCCCCCATCCAGTCCAGCACCGGGAATGCCGCATCACCCGTGGTGGGAACCAGAGCTTTATATGGAAAACGAGGGGTTTCTCGGGAAGGAAACGGGATGGAGGAGCTGCAGAAGAGGCATTTCCCAAAGGATTTCCTGCCCGCGGGGACAAAGACTTTGGGGACACCGAGGAAGCCCGGCGTGACCCCTTAGGAACCGCGTTTTCCCATCGGGACGCCCCTGCTTGCTCTCCCTGGACCCCAACCCCATGGGTTCCCAAAGCACCATCGGGATCCGGCGATGCCGATGGGAAGGAGCAGCGGTGCCGGGGAAAGGGGGGGGGATCACGCAGGTGCATCAGCCCCAAAGCTTTACCGGAGCCCCACAGCAGTGATTATCAGCACGGATTTCCCCCTGCTCCTCCTGCCTTCCCTTCCTCCTTATCGCGGTCGGATCTATCCCGGGGGCAACCCCAGCCTTGGATCCGTGGTTTTAGCGCTCTTCCCTCTGGTTTTGCATCCCGGGATGGAGCCGGGCGTGGGTTTAGCACCATTCCATGATTTCATCCTTGATCCCTGCATACCAACCACCTCCCCAGGAAAGGGGCCCCATTCCCACACCCAAGCCTAAATCCACCCAACACAAGAGCTGGAACAAAACCCTGGAGCACTGCTTATCCCATCCAGAGACGTTCACCATCCCTTGGAAGGAACCCCCCCCCCTCTGTGTCCTCCGGTGTGGATTTGGGGTTGGAGGACCCCATTCCTACGATGCTTCGGAGATTCCCGACCATCATTGTGGGCACAAAAAGCCCCGGCAGGAAAAGCTGCGGCAGAAGTGAAAGCACCGACGGGAATAAACCCAGCCAAGGGGAACGCGGTGGCATCAGGGACACCAGGGGAGATCCGAGATGATCCCGGCTCTCCCAGTGTCCTGGTTGGGGTGGTGGGATTAAAATGAGATAAAGGGGGGGGGGGTTGGAGCTGCTGGTGGGGGTATCCATAATGAACGGATCCGGGACCTTCTGAGACGGGAGATGTTGGGCAATGGGGTGATCCAGGGTGGCTGGTGGTGCCTGGGGACATGGTCAGACCTGGGGGGGGGCACACTGCAGATGGACACCTAACCCCAACCCTAACCTCTTGGAAGTTCATCCCAAACCAGGAGGATCCTAGGACACGGACAGAGGGGGGTCCACAGCTTGATGGAGACCCCTTCCCACCCAACTCATCCCATCCTCATCCCCACCCCATCCCAATCCCAACCTGTTCCATTCCCATCACATCCTCTTCCCCATCCCAATCCTATTTTATATCATCCTCATCCCCACCCCATCCCAATCCCAATCTGTTTCATCCCAATCCCAACCTGTTCCATCCCATCCTCTTCCCCATCCCAATCCTATTTTGTATCATCCTCAGCCCCACCCCATCCCAATCCCAACCTGTTCCATCCCATCCCAACCTGTTCCATCCCATCCTCTTCCCCATCCCAATCCTATTTTATCTCATCCTCACCTCATCCCATCCCCAGACTAATCCATCCCATTGCATTCATCCCATCCCATCCTTGTGTTCATCCTCACCCATCCCCATCCATCTCCTCCCAATACACGCCATATTATCCTCATCCTCGCCATATCCCTATCCCTATCCATCCCATTCCAACTCATCCTCACCCCATCCAATTCCACCCCATTCCAACTCATCCCATTCTCATCCTCACCCCATCCCAACCCAACTCATCCCAACCCATCCCATTCATCCCATCCTACCCCATCCCATTCCTTCTCCTTCTCTACTCCCCACCAAAGTCTCAGAAGCACCATTTGGGTTCGGTCCACCCATCCGGGGCATCCCTCTCCTTCCACCACCTTTTCCTTTGGGAAAACTTGCAATAAATCCCATTTTCCCCTTTCTTTTACCTATTTCCACATTATAAATTCAGACGCGCCGTCATTCCTGGACCATGGGGAGGAAGGAAGGTGGGGAACCGGATGGAATTTGCCCCCCCCCCCCTTTTCCCTCCCTATGGGCTGTATCCACCTTTGGGGTGAGGCGCTGCGATGGGAACACAGGGATAAACCGATGGATAAATGGAGTTAAATCCCAACCAAGGGGCTCCCCGAAGGAGGAGAAAGGGAATGGAGGCCTGAAGGGCTGCTTGGGGGGGGGGGACCCCGAGATGGGAGGTACCAGAGGGTCTATGGGGACCCCCAAAGGGGTTGGAGGGGCCAAAGATGGGGGGTGACATCCTGAGGGGGGCTGAGGGGACAGGAACAGATTTGGGGGTGCTGAGAAGAACCAGGGGGTGAGGAGATTGGGGGGCACTGGAGGATAATGGGGGGGGGGGTGAAGAGACCTGAGGGTGCTGAGGAGGTTATGGGGGGCTGAGAGGAACCAGGGGAGAACTTGGGGGGCTGAGGGGATCCAGGAGGGCTCAGGTTTGGGGGGGCAGAGGGGAACTGGAACTAGGGGGGGGTTCTGAGGTGGTTATGGGGGGGCTGAAGGGAATCAGGGAGTCCTGAGGATGTTATTATAGGGGGCTGCAGAGATTTGGGGGGGGGGCTCTGAGGATATGGGGGGAACTGGGGGGATCCAGGAGGGCTGAGGAGAGCCAGGGGTCCTGAGGCGGTTATGGGGGTGCTGAAGAGGTTAGGGGGTGCTGAGGATGTTGTAGGGGGCTGCAGAGATTTGGGGAGCTGAGGATATGGAGGGGAACTGGGGGGACCCAGGAGGGCTGTTGGTCCTGAGGTGGTTATGAAGGTCCTGAGGGGGAAATGGGGGTGCTGAGGAGAACCGGTGGGTCCTGAGGTGCTTATGGGGGGGCTGAGACAGTTATGGGGGTGCTGGGAGAGTTACGGGGGTCCTGATGTGGTTATGGGGGTGCTGAGAAAGTTATGGGAGTCCTGATGCAGTTACGGGGGTGCTGAGACAGCTATGGGGGTGCTGGGGACAATTATAGGGGTCCTGATGCAGTTATGGGGGTGCTGAGACTGTTATGGGGGTGCTGACGCGGTTATGGGGGTCCTGATGCAGTTATGGGGGTGCTGGGACAGTTATAGGGGTCCTGATGCAGTTATGGGGGTCCCGATGCAGTTATGGGGGTGCTGATGCGGTTATGGGGGTGCCGACGTGGTTATGTGGGTTCTGGTGCAGTTATGGGGGTCCTGATGCAGTTATGTGTGTCCGATGCAGTTATGGGGGGGGTGCTGATGCGGTTATGGGGTGCCAACGCGGTTATGGGGGTCCTGACGCACTTATGTGAGTCTTGATGCAGTTATGTGGGTCCTGATGCAGTTATGGGGGTCCTGATGCACTTACAGGGGTCCTGACGCAGTTATGGGGGTCCTGATGCACTTATAGGGGTCCTGACGCGGTTATGTGGGTCCTGACGCAGTTATGGGGGTCCTGACGAAGTTATGTGGGTCCTGATGCGCTTATGTGGGTCCTGACGAAGTTATGTGGGTCCTGATGCACTTATGGGGGTCCTGACGAAGTTATGTGGGTCCTGATGCGCTTATGTGGGTCCCAACGCAGTTATGTGGGTCCCGATGCACTTATGTGGATCCCGACGCAGTTATGTGGGTCCTGATGCACTTATGTGGGTCCCGATGTAGTTATGTGGGTCCCGACGTAGTTATGTGGGTCCCGACGCAGTTATGTTGGGTCCCGATGCGCTTATGTGGGTCCCGGTGCAGTTATGGGGGTCCTGATGCACTTATGGGGGTCCTGATGTACTTAAGGGGCTCCCGACGCAGTTATGTGGGTCCCGATGCGCTTATGTGGGTCCCGATGCGCTTATGTGGGTCCCGGTGCAGTTATGTGGGTCCCGATGCACTTATGTGGGTCCCGCGCGGTTACGGCGGTGCCAACGCCGCTCTATGCTCCCCATACACCCCTCCATACCCCCCCCCCCCAAGTCACCA